>NC_057811.1:414611958-414868054 GCF_018294505.1 Triticum aestivum
GTGCCGCCGCCCGCGGAGCCCGCCGCCTCGCCGTTCGCTGCCCTGCCTCGCCGGACTCTCGCCGCCGCCGTTGAATCCGTCGTCGCCATTTTTTTTGGTTTTTAGGTAAAAGCCGCCGGTTTTCATATAGATCTTAGGCCCGGTTTTTAGATTGGTTTCGTTATTTAGCGAGCGTTCGCTCGTTGGTTCGTTTTTAACAAACGCGTTCGCCCGTTCGTCTCTGTTAATGAACGTTCGTGCCGTAGTCTTTTCCTTTTATTTTATTTTTTCGCCAGGGACCTATCCGAGATTTCTTTTATCGTAGATTAGCCCCTGATCTTCAAACCCTCGTAACTTTTCAACCGTTTGTCCAAATCTAGTGAAACCAACGCCAAAATCTTCGTCTCGAGCCCCTCTTTCTGTTTAATCAACTTGAACATGATTTTGACAATTTAAAATTTGGTTTCAAGTAGATTTGATTTCGAAGTTCTTTTGACCGTAGTTTCAGTTTCGTAGCTTCGATTCGATTGATTCTTTTTGCAAATCGAAGCTCTTTAGTTGAACTGTCAGATTTGATCTTGTTATTTGAGTTTTACCCTTGCATCTATGCTTGAGTGCTTATGTATGCTATTGTTTGTTTGCGATAGAATTTCCGGAGTGCGAAGTGTGCTACTACGAGTCTCTAGGGTTTGCGGATCGTCGGCAAGGCAAGTAACACATTGATCATACTCTTTTCATACCCAGTTTTTATGCATTAGCTGCAATCCCCAAACACTACATGATTAGGATGTGATTAACTTGTGGGTATTGGGAAGTAGTTGATGAGGTAGAACTTATTACCTGTTTTATTATCAAACCCATGGGAGTTACTTCTACGTTATGATTATTGCCATGCTATGCTCGTAGACGTGGTATGGGTTTGAGTGTATCCATGACAGATGTGAGATTGTTAATTAATGGTTAACATAATGTGGCTACTTAAATACACATCTGGGTGGATTGGTTGCGGGCACCTGGAGAATCCAGTGTTGTCCTAGGATATCCCGGAGGACCCGTGTGATCATCCTATGGTTCGCCACCCAGGCTCAAAGGGATCATAAGATTATTCATGCTAGAAACTTCCATGTGCAGCCACAAGCTATTATGGGCTCTAGCATAGTTGAGTATGTTGCATGACCTCTTCCAATGGTAGGCTAGCAGATGTAGGGGATGTAGGTTGGTACTGTCCACCCAGGGTTAGAGTTATTACTTCTGAAAGACTGTGTCTCGGTCATCCGTTTCTCAAACACCATGTAGTGCGAGAAATCCAATGGAGGAGATCGAGTCTTGTGGGAAAAAGTGTGCAAACCTCTGCATAGTGTACAAACTAATCATGGTTAGCCGTGTCCCCGGTTATGGACATTTTGAGTATCTGGTACTTGAATTATTGATTTGATCTCATCACTCTAAATTAATTTGTTGGGTTATTAATCACTTTTAATTGGGATTGAGTTGGAGGAACCTTCTCAATGTTTCAACCACCATGATAGTTAAATAAAATATATGCCTTTGTTGTAGGGAAAAATTGGCTTTTCGCAAAACATTATAACCATAGAGCCTCCACCAGCCATATATGCATGTAGTGATAGCATTTATCTGTTCATTGCTCTATTGTGTTACATTGCCAGCATATTCCATGTGCTGACCCGTTTCGGGCTACAACGTATCATGTTGCAGACTTTTCAGACAAAGAGTAAGGTGCGCTAGGTCGTTGTCGTGCACTCAGCTATGCCGTTGGTGTTGATGGACTCATTTTATCTTCCAAGCATTCGGCTGTTATCATATTTAGATGGCCTTAAGCCATATTTATTGTAATAAGTTATCTTTTGAGGACATTCGATGTAATAAGTGTGTGATTGCACTTTGTTATAAATCCTTCTAGTACTGTGTGTGTCAGCATTACCGATCCAGGGATGACACTTGAACACAGAGATTTGACCGTTTGAGGTCGGATCGCTACAAGATGGTATCAGGGCACACGCTGAATGTAGGACACGACCACTAAGTTATCTTATTTAGATGGCCTTAAGCCATATTTATTGTAATAAGTTATCTTTTGAGGACATTCGATGTAATAAGTGTGTGATTGCACTCTGTTATAAATCTATCAAGTACTGTGTGTGTTAGCATTACCGATCCAGGGATGACACTTGAACACAGAGATTTGACTGTTTGAGGTCGGATAGCTACACTGCCTTTCCTTAACAAATTCTAGTGGATTGTGCTATCTACTTTTACCATGCAATCTTCTGCTCTAGAGTATATGTTCTATATGTCGTGCAATGTGGTGTTTAGTTAACTGTTTGATTCAATTCTACAAATGTGATGTTCAATTCTTCAGGGTGCAATTTTCCAAGTTGTCAAGCATGCTTGGTTTGGTTAACAGTCCGATCCTCTATTAGGATTATGTTATATTGTGCAATGAGTGCTCAGTTAACATTTGTTCATTTGTTGTGGTGTTTAGTTAACTGGTTGGTTCAATTCTGCAATGCGGTGTTCAATTGTTGTGGATGCATTCTGTTATTGTATACCATGTGAGTAATAAATAGAATTTGGCTGTACTAAATACATGAGAAACAAATACAATTGCTATATTTCCAAGTTGTTAAGCATGCTTGGTTTGGTTAACTGTCTGATCTTCTATTAGGAGTATGTTATATTGTGCAATGTGGTGCTCAGTTAACGTTTGGTTCATTTGTTATGGTGTTTAGTTAACTGTTTGGTTCAATTCTACAATGCAGTGTTCAATTGTTGTGGGTGCATACTATTATTGTATACCATGTGAGGAATAAATCGAATTTGGCTGTACTAAATACATGAGAAACAAATACAATTGCTATATTTCCAAGTTGTTAAGCATGCTTGGTTTGGTTAACTGTCTGATCTTCTATTAGGAGTATGTTATATTGTCCAAGGTGGTGCTCAGTTAACGTTTGGTTCATTTATTGTGGTGTTTAGTTAACTGCTTGGTTCAATTCTGCAATGCAATGTTCAATTGTTGTGGCTGCATTCTGTTATTGTATACCATGTGAGAAATAAATCGAATTTGGCTGTACTAAATACATGAGAAACAAGTACAATTGCTATATTTCCAAGTTGTTAAGCATGTTTGGTTTGGTCAACTGTCTGATCTTCTATTAGGAGTATGTTATATTATGCAATGTGGTGCTTAGTTAACGTTTGGTTCATTTGTTGTGATGTTTAGTTAACTGCTTGGTTCAATTCTGCAATGCGTTGTTCAATTGTTGTTGCTGCATTCTGTTATTGTATACCATGTGAGGAATAAATCGAATTTGGCTGCACTTAATACATGAGAAACATATACAAATGCTATATTTCCTAGTTCTTAATCATGCTTGGTTTGGATAAATGCGTTTTCCATGTGGCTTGAATTAATCTGATGAATCTACAATGTGCTTATTTATCATCAATATATTTTACTGATAGCATGCGAACCCTTACTTAACCTGATGACTAACTACCTTATATGTGTTGCAGGGAAATAATGGGAAGCACTGAGGTTTACAAGATGGTATTAACTATTATACCTTGCCTTTTTTTATTCCTTTGCCCCATTTCCAATATAGAGAAGATATTTATGCAAATCCTTGTTTTTAGGGTTCACTGATGATTACCTCTCAAACCACCTCTGTGGTCAGGAGGCGAGGACAGTTTTCATACAACCCCCATGGTTCAATATTGAAGTGTTCCTGAGGAGGTCGAAGGATGGATGGTAAATCATCCACAGGCACTGGCCTAAAGTTGCAAAGACCTTCAACATGAATGAAGGCTCAATATTCGCCTTCCGCTTCAGCAATTTTCCAGATGAGATGCATCTATCTATGTATCGTCTATGATGCTACTTTCGAAAGGTTCTAGATGTTGCATGTGAAACTTGGTGCTGGTGCAGTTGTGTAATGGTGTAGCTGAGTGCTGAAGCTATATCATGTTGTACTCGGATGTATTTCAATTATGAAATCCTACTTCCTTAATATGGAAATGAAATATATTATGTGCTTAATATGAATGTCAATTAGATTAGTAAATATATTATTAATAATAGGGAAATTAGCCTGCTAATTGGGTTTTCCTATTGCAAACAGTTATTAACAAAACACCGTGGGCGATAACCTCAGGCAACGCACACAGTTTCTAGGAATAAACCGTGTTGGATCAATGAACAATCACGCACGACATTCTCTTGAAAAATGTTTGCATTACGCCACCTTGCGTAAACGTTTGCCTTAGAGTGACTGTGTGGGATGTATATACGAACGGAAATGTTTAGTGGGGACTGACTGTGTGGGATGTACTTACGACCGGAAACGATTTTGGATGTATAATTGTATTTTTTAGCACTACTGTACGTATAACCATATTTGGTCGCTCGCCGGTCGCACACGACCTCATTTTGCCAAGCGTGTGTGCCAGGAGGGCATATCACCGATGGTTTCAGGGTCGTGTGGGAAGACCCCCCCCCTATCGCAGTCACTCCTAGGTGACGGTTTCGAACACCGTCGCGGAAAGGGGTCAAAAACCGTTTGTATAGCACCGACGTGTACCAGTGACCCAAGATTGTTGACATCCACTGTTGTAAATTCCGTACTGCGGGTCTACCTGTACCCTGCCTCCTAACAGATTGACCCATTTGCACCAAAACAAAGGGACCTTAAAATCATTTCCATAGTCAAGTTCCCATATGTCCACTATGTAACCATAATATGTGTCCTTTCCCCTATTGGTTGCTGCATCAAAGTGGACACCACTGTTTTGGTTGGTGCTCTTTTTATCTTGGGCGATCATGTAAGATGTATTTCCATTTATCTCATACCCTTGGTAAGTCAATACAGTCGAAGATGGTGTCCTGGCCAACAAGTACAGCTCATCTCCAACAATGTTGTTACCCATGAGATGTGTTTGCAACCAACCACCGAAAGTCATGATGTTTTCACATGTAATCCAATCGTCAGACTGCTTCGGGTGTTTGGAGTGTAGAATATTCTTGTGTTCATTGATATACGGGGTCACCAAGGTAGAATTTTGTAGAACTGTGTAGTGTGCTTGAGCCCAAGAACGCTCATCCCTACATATTATTGAATCTGCTCCTAGCGTGCCTTTTCAAGTCAGTCTCCCCTCATACCGCGATTGAGGGAGACCAATCTGAAGGAAATATGCCCTAGAGGCAATAATAAAGTTATTATTTATTTCCTTATTTCATGATAAATGTTTATTATTCATGCTAGAATTGTATTAACCGGAAACATAATAAATGTGTGAATACATAGACAAACAGAGTGTCACTAGTATGCCTCTACTTGACTAGCTCGTTGATCAAAGATGGTTATGTTTCCTAACCATAGACATGAGTTGTCATTTAATGAATGGGATCACATCATTAGGAGAATGACGTGATTGACTTGACCCATTCCGTTAGCTTAGCACTTGGTCGTTTTAGTTTACTGCTATTGCTTACTTCATGACTTATACATGTTCCTATGACTATGAGATTATGCAACTCCTGATTACCGAAGGAACACTTTGTATGCTACCAAATGTCACAACGTAACTGGGTGATTATAAAGGTGATCTACAGGTGTCTCCGATGGTACTTGTTGAGTTGGCACAGATCGAGATTAGGATTTGTCACTCTGATTGTCGAAGAGGTATCTCTGGGCCCTCTCGGTAATGCACATCACTATAAGCCTTGCAAACAATGCAACTAATGAGTTAGTTGCGGGAAGATGTATTACGGAACGAGTAAAGAGACTTGCCGGTAACGAGATTGAGCTAGGTATTGAGATACCGACGATCAAATCTCGGGCAAGTAACATACCGATGACAAAGGGAACAACGTATGTTGTTATGCGGTTTGACCGATAAAGATCTTCGTAGAATATGTAGGAGCCAATATGAACATCCAGGTTCCGCTATTGGTTATTAACCGGAAACTAGTCTCGGTCATGTCTGTCGGATGTGGGGTTCCGGCAAACCCTTAAGGTTCAAACTCTGGGGTGCGCGCGAAGTCTTTCTCTCCGACCGATCCACGACCTAGCTCACTAAGATCTCGCGCACGAACTCGACGAACTCACAACACAGAAAGAGACGAGATTTATACTGGTTTGGGCCACCGTTGTGGTGTAATACCCTACTCTAGTGTGGTAGTGGTGGATTGCCTCTTGGGCTGATGAAGAACAGTACAAGGGGAAGAACAGCCTCCTGAGGTTGAGGTGTTCTTGTGCTTGGTGAACTCGGGGGTGAGAGCTGGATGAACTGCTCGATGCCCCTACTGTGGTGGCTAGCTCTACTTATATAGGCCCTGGTCCTCTCCCCAAATATTGAGCGGGAAGGGAGCCAACAACGGCGGGCAAATTTGAAGGGGGACAGCTAGTACAAGCTATCCTGACAAAAGCGGTCTTCGCCTGCAAAAGGCTCTGGTGGTGACGCCGTCTTGGGCTCCACGATGACCTCCGTCTTGCCGTCCTCCTGGTCTTGGTCTCATTGCACCGATAAGGCAACCTTTGCGTGATGCCTCGGTACTCCTCGCCTGCGCTGGCCTCCTTAGCACCAAAGAGGAAACAAGGACGCTGCGCGCGCTGGCGCCCGCCTGGTGTCGGTCGTCATGGCTCACGTCATGAGAGCCTCGTGAGGTTTGCCCCGCCTTGATATCTCCGCTCCTCGCGAGCCCGCCTGGCTAGGCCACTCCTAAGGAGATCTTGCGTCGTCCGCCTCGCGAGGCTTGGCCCCTCGTGAGGGTCTTGGATGTCTTGTTGATGAAGATGGGCCTTATGGCCTGCTGGCTTGACCATGCCGTGGGCCGCAGGCAGGCAAGTCTGGGGACCCCCGTTCCCAGAACGCCGACAGTAGCCCCTAGGCCCAAGGTGCGCTCGGGCTTGGCTTCGCGGCGAAGCCAAGGGTCAAGTACGGAGCACCGCGGGCCCCCAAAGCCTGTGGCCTCGGTTGACGCGTGGCGGTTGATTGGACGTGGGCGTCTCCGCTTCCCCACGCTGCCTCGGCAACTGCACGACTTGACAAGTCCCTGCGACATGCAAGGAAAACCATCATTACCTGCGATCGTGGGAGGCGCCGGTTGGCCTTCTTTTGCTATAAATGGGGAGGGGGCGGAGCCCCCGTCGCCCATCTCTTCCTTGCTTGCTTGCTCCTTCCTCCTTGCTCGACTGCTAGCAACAATGGCGCCTATTAGAAGGTTCTCTGCTGAAGAGAAGGGGAAGGCTTCCTGCGATGATCCGGGACCACTTCCGCCGAAGAAGAGGTCAGTCCACCGCTGTGATGAAGCGGCGATGCAGGTGGAGACGAGGCCTTGGTGCGACCGGCCTCCTCCAGGGTATCCGCTACCCTTGTATGCCCGAGCCGAGGGCTCAGGAGGACAGAGCGACGAGCAGTGCCGCCCGCCCCTGGAATCCACGTCGCAGACTCCTCGCGCGAGCTTGTGCTTTGGGCGCCGATGCCTCCAAGCTCTTGGATCCGCTTCCCGCGGTTCTTCTCCGACGTGATGCCACCAAGGGGGCCTCTCGAGCTCTGGTTGCAGCACGCCGACTGCGACACTCCGGCGACCAGAGCAGAGATCGAGGCGGTCCCCACTGGCAAGATCTTCATGACTCGCGGCTGGGGCGAGGTCGCGCGGGTTCGCCGCGCGAGGGGCGCCCTCGCGATCCACTTCGCGTACGACAGCACCTCCACGCTCTTCTTCAAGGTCTTTGATGCGGAGGGCCGCCGCCTGGAATGCTGCTCCGGAGAGGAGCGTTAGGCTGATGCGCACTCCGCCCGTAGACACTCCAGCAGCAGCAGCCCTTGGGAGTCCAGTAGCTCTCCTGAGCTCTACGAGACTCCGGAGACGAGCGATGATAGCTACGTGTCGCTGAGCTCCCGCCGTGCACGGAGCAGAGCCGCGGTGTCCGGCCGTCGCCGCCGCTGATCTGGATGGGGTTGGCGCCGGCCTCCCGTGGCCCACTGTTGATGATGGCGTCCGCCAAGGGAAGGTGTAGATAGGATCCCCCTTAGTTCTAGCTTTTGTTCCCTGCGAAGAATCATGAAGCACCCCGTGGGGGCGTGTAAAGAGTCTGTAATGTCTTTTGCGCTCATCTTCCCCGTTATGAAAATTTGCTGAACGCATGTCCCGTTAAGGCTCGGTCCCCCCTTTCTTCCCTCGCGATAGCTTGTTGCTCTACGCTGACAGGTCCCGGTCCCCAGGCAGGCTACAGCCGTCGCTGGTATGCCAGGTCGCGTGCCGTGGTCAAGGCCAAGAGGTGTGTGGCCCGAGGTCTAGTAAGAGCCCCTGAGGCGCGATGCTCAGGAGGTCCCCCTTAACGCTCAAGCAGCCATGGTAAGGCAAGAAAGAGAGTCGGCGTGGCCGCAACAGGGCTGCGGCCAGGGTGACCCTTAGGCCCCAACATTTAGCCAATCCGAGAGCGGGACTTATCTTGTTGACTTCGTGGCGATTCCTGTTGGTGCGCAAGGCCTGCGTGCCAGCTTGTGCAGCATAGCTAGGCTGCCCCATACGAGTTTCCCTCCTCCCATGCTCTCCTTAGTGCTCTACGTCCTCAGGTCCGGGCCCTCGAGCGAGCTCAGCCGCCGCTGGTATGCCAGGTCGCGATGTCGTGGTCAAGGCCAGGGGTGAGGGCTGGAGAGCCAGTAAGAGCTCCTGAGTCGCGATGCTCAGGAGCCCCCCCTTTAACGCGCAAGTGAATTGCACGAGAGAAAAGGAGACTCGTTGCACCGCCTGCTATCCTCCCCATGGGATCCCTATGAATAGGCACAAGAAGAAACATGGTTTGTTGTTATAGCTGCCAGCCTGCCGCTGGTTGCACTGAGGTGAGGTGAAGGCACTGAGGGCCTGGTGAGGTGACGTGCGCGGGGCGATCCGCAAGCCAGAGCTCGACCACTCAGATTTGTCGATGTGGCAGGGACGGACCCATACACCAGCGCTAGCCGTAGGCAGGTTAAGCATGGAAGGCAAATCAGCTTGGGTAAATGCAGGAAGATACATGCCGCTGGGTCCGGCCCGAGCGGCTTGGGGATGATGCAGCCCGAGGGGCGCCCCCAGCGAGGTAAGCTAAAGACATAAGCAAAAGGGATACATGCCACAGGGACGGACCCACGCGGCCTGGGAATAATGCAGCCCGAGGGGCGCTCCCAGCTAAACGAGGTTGGAAGATGTCACCTGGTTCTGTAGACGAAGTAGAGTTGGTGCAGCTGAAGGAGTGCGTCGAAGGAGTGGCTCCTCACGAACCACCAGGGCCCTGAGCCTCGGGAGGCTCTGGGGGCTCGGGAGGTTCCTTGAAGACCGTCTCCATTTCCTCCAGGATGGCGTGGTACCTGGCCTCCTGAGCCGCCAGGACGCGCCGCATGCTACGCTGATAGGCTGACGCCACGCTCGGCAAGCCGAAGGGCATGCGAACATAGCTGTGTGGCGGGCCCTCGCAACGGCCCACACGCGAAGGCCAGAAACGCTCCTGAGAAGCGACCCTGTTGAGCCCTGGGACATCGATGCAGACAAGCAGCCCGGCATCCTCGCCTGGATGGGGAGCTGCGCCTCGTGAGTGGCTGTCGCCGCGCATGGCCCTTGCGTCTTGCAGTTCCTGAGTGGTCTTGGTGATGAACTCCTGAGTGGTGGGCACTCCTTGCCCTGTGTTCTCCTGAGGGAAACGTGCCGCGAAGCACGCCTCGAAGTGATGCCCAAGCGCCTCCCTCGTGAGGTTGACAAGGTCTGAGGCCCTCTAGAAGAGAGCCCCCGAGCCCTGCCCGAGGAGGGCGCCGGGCGCGCCTTCCTATGCGATGGAGGGAGGCGCCCCTGGGACGGACGCTGATCCTGATGAGGCTCCAGCCGCGACAACATCCTCCTGAGGTCCTGCACGGCGCAGCTGCTTCTTCTTGGGGCTGGTCTCCGGAGGGCCCTCACTCCTGCTGTCGGGGTCGTTGATTGCTACAACTTAGAAGGAGCGCTCAAGGGAGCACACCGCATCTCTTTCTTCACATGGGACCGTGATGATTCCGCCGCTTCTCGGCATCTTGAGGACATTGTAGCCGTGATGGGTGACTGCCATGAACTTGCCTGGGCCGGATACCCGAGGATGTCATTGTACGGCAGGCGGATGTGCGCGATGTCGAAGTCGATGAGCTCGGTGCGGTAGTTCTTGCGCTCTCCGAAGGTGACTGGGAGGCGGACCTGCCCTATCGGTGTGGTGGAACCATCGGTCACTCCCGAGAAAGGCTTGGTAGGCTGGAGCTGCTCATATGGCACTTGGAGGTTGTCGAATGTGTCGACGGACAGGACGTTAAGCCCTGCGCCGTCGTCGATGAGCATCTTGGTAACCTGCACATTGCTGATGACTGGGGAGCACAACATCGGGAGGGCGCCAGCGGTGGCCGCGCACTTGAGCTGATGTGCCGAGTTGAAAGTGATGGCGCATTGGGACCACTTGAGCGGGCGCGTGGCCTTGAGCTTGGGGAGCACCGCGTTTACTTCTCGAGCGAACTGTTTGAAGATGCGTTGAGAGGCTAGGGCCTGCGCGCCGCCCAAAATGCAGGCGACTGCACGCGGCTCCTGGAAGCCCCCAGCCCCCTCGTCCTGGTTGTGATCAACGTTCCTTCTTGGTGGTGGCGGCAGAGGGGGAAGACCGGCGTTGCCCTGAGGGCGATCCTCACGAGGCTGGTCCCTCCAGGCACCCTCGCGAGGATGGTCCTGCCAGCGGTCCTCACGTGGCTTGTCGCGCCATTCCTGGCTCGGGCCACGATCGTCCCAGCGTCCGCCTCCACGTCCTCCTCCATGGCCGTAGCCCCGGTCGCTGCGCTTGGGGCGTCGTCCGAAGCGTCCTTCTCGTATGGCTCTGAGCTCTTGATAGTCACTGGTGTTGTGGGTGTTCAGGTTGTGGAAGGCGCAGAACGGTCGGCTGTTCTTGGACGACTCAGGCAGATCTCTGCCCCGCTTGGTGTCGGGCTCCGCTGTGAGCACTGCCGCTTCCTTGCGCTTCACGTCCTTGGCCTTGGCTTTCTTCTCCTCTGCTCCCGCAGCTGGCAGCTCGAGGAGGGAGAGGCGCCCCTCCTCAACTCTTGGGCACTTAGTCGCCAGGTTGAACAGCTCCTGAGATGTGCAAAGCTCCTCATGGATAGCGAGCTCTTCCTTCATCTTGACGTCACGGACACCGTCGGAGAACGCGGAGATGATGGCCTCGTCCGTGACCTTGGGGATCTTGAGGCGAGTGTTGTTGAAGCGCTAGATGTACTTCTGGAGGGTCTCCCCTGGCTATTGCTTGATGCGGTGCAAGTCACCCGCGGCCGGCGGGTGGTCGCGGGTGCCCTGGAAGTTGGCGACGAAGCGCTCGCGCATCTCGTCCCAGGAGGAGATCGAGCCGTGCTGCAGGTTCAAGAGCCAGGAGCGGGCACCATCCTTTGGAGCCATGGGAAACCAGTTCGCCATGACTTTCTCATCGCCGTTGGCTGCTTTGATGCTCAGCTCGTAGAGCTGCAGGAACTCCGCGGGATCGGCGGTGCCGTCGTAGCGGGGAGGCAGATCCGGCTTGAACTTGCCTGGCCAGGCGACGCTACGCAGCTCGGGGGTGAAGGCGCGGCAGTCGGCCGTGGTTGTCGGGGCAGGCCTTGGAGGTGGAGCTTGGTCTTGATGAGGTCCACGCGGTGCCACTGCGGGCGGCGCGGTCTTGACGAGGCGGCGCGGGGAGCGCGGGTGCAGCTTCTCGCGGCCGTGGGATTTCTTGGCAGCTTCTCTCTTCGCGCGCGGGCACCGGGCGTGGTGGATCACACCGCGGGGCCGCGCGCCTTGGTGCCAAGGCACCGACTTGGGGCAGAGGTGGTGGAGGCACGCCATGAGCCTCGACGCCCGTGGCTGGCTGAGGGTGAGGCAGAGAGAGGGACGGCGCCGGGGAGCCCCCTGCGGCGCGGACGAGCTCGGCGACGCGATCGAGCCGCTCCTCGTAGAGGTCATTGACTGGGCGGTAGCGCAGGAGCTCGTTCGCTGCGAGGAGCGCGGCCCGCGCCTCCATGGGAGCGCGGCGTGCATGAGAAGAAGAACCGGCCGGGGTCAGCGACGGAGTGGCGGTGCGGCCGTCCTGCCACACCGATGGATGCAGCGAGGACGCCTGCTGCTCGTTCCCCGCCGGGCCGGTGGCAGCGTTGGCGGCGGGAGACGGAGAACGACGAGGTGGCCCGCCGAAGGGAGCCGTTTGAGCAACGTGGGCAGTGAGGGCAGCCCGGCGCTCAGCTCGAGCGCGGCGAGCGTCAGCCATGGAGATGACGGAGCGACGGATCGTCGGATTGACGAGGGAGAAGCTACGACGCACCCCTACCTGGCGCGCCAAATGTCGGATGTGGGGTTCCAGCAAACCCTTAAGGTTCAAACTCTAGGGTGCGTGCAAAGTCTTTATCTCCTACTGATCCACGACCTAGCTCACTAAGATCTCACGGACGAACTCGACGAACTCGCAACACAGTAAGACACGAGATTTATACTGGTTCGGGCCACCGTTGTGGTGTAATACCCTACTCCGGTGTAGTAGTGGTGGATTGCCTCTTGGGCTGACGAAGAACAGTACAAGGGGAACAACAGCCTCCTGAGGTTGAGGTGTTCTTGTGCTTGGTGACCTCGGGGGTGAGAGCTGGATGAACTGCTCGATGCCCCTACTGTGGTGGCTAGCTCTACTTATATAGGCCCTGGTACTCTCCCCAAATATTGAGCGGGAAGGGAGCCAACAACGGCGGGCAAATTTGAAGGGCGACAGCTAGTACAAGCTATCCTGACAAAAGCGGTCTTCGCCTGCAAAAGGCTCTGGTGCTGACGCCGTCTTGGGCTCCACGATGACCTCCGTCTTGCCGTCCTCCTGGTCTTGGTCTCGTTGCACCGATAAGGCAACCTTTGCCTGATGCCTCGGTACTCCTCGCCTACGCTCGCCTCCTTACCACCAAAGAGGAAACAAGGACGCTGCGCGCGCTGGCGCCCGCCTGGTGTCGATCGTCATGGCTCACGTCACGAGAGCCTCGTGAGGTTTGCCCCGCCTTGATATCTCCGCTCCTCGCGAGCCCGCCTGGCTAGGCCACTCCCGAGGAGATCTTGCGTCGTCCGCCTCGCGAGGGTCTTGGATGCCTTGTTGATGAAGATGGGCCGTACGGCCTGCTGGCTTGGCCACGCCGTGGGCCACGGGCAAGCAAGTCTGGGGATCCCCGCTCCTAGAACGCCGACAATGTCTACATAGTTCTCGAACCCGTAGGGTCCGCACGCTTAACGTTCGGTGACGATCGGTAATATGAGTTTATGTGTTTTGATGTACCGAAGGTAGTTCGGAGTCCCAGATATGATCACGGACATGACGAGGAGTCTCGAAATGGTCGAGACATAAAGATCGATATATTGGAAGCCTATATTTGGACATTGGAATAGTTCCGGGTGAAATCGGGATTTTACCGGAGTGCTGGGGGGTTACCGGAACCCCCCGGGGGCTAATGGGCCTTGATGGGCCCTAGTGGAGAGAGAGAGAGGGACCGGCCAAGGCAGGCCGCGCGCCCCCTCCCCTTGAGTCCGAATAGGACAAGGAAGGGGGGTGGCGCCCCCCTTGCCTTTCCCCTCTCCCACTCCTTCCTTCCCCCTCCTAGTGGGACTAGGAAAGGGGAGTCCTACTCCCACTAGGAGGAGGACTCCTCCTCTTGGCGCGCCCTCCTAGGGCCGGCCGGCCTCCCCCTTTCTCTTTATATACGGGGGCAGGGGGCACCCCAAGACACACAAGTTGATCAGTTGATCTTTTAACCGTGTGCGGTGCCCCCCTCCACCATAATCCACCTCGGTCATATCGTAGCGGTGCTTAGGCGAAGCCCTGCGTCAGTAGCAACATCATCACCGTCATCACGCTATCGTGCTGATAGAACTCTCCCGCAAGCTCTGCTGGATCGGAGTTCGTGGGACGTCATCGAGCTGAACGTGTGCTGAACTCGGAGGTGTCGTGCATTTGGTACTTGGATCGGTCGAATCGTGAAAACGTACGACTATATCAACCGTGTTGTCATAACTCTTCCGCTTTCGGTCTACGAGGGTACGTGGACAACACTCTTCCCTCTCGTTGCTATGCATCAGCATGATCTTGCGTGTGCGTAGGATTTTCTTGAAATTACTACGTTCCCCAACAGTGGTATCAGAGCCAGGTTTATGCGTAGATGTTATATGCACGAGTAGAACACAAGTTAGTTGTGGGCGATACAAGTCATACTGCTTACCAGCATGTCATACTTTGGTTTGGCGGTATTGTTGGATGAAGCAGCCCGAACCGACATTACGCGTACGCTTACGCGAGACTGGTTCTACCGACGTGCCTCGCACACAGGTGGCTGGCGGGTGTCAGTTTCCCCAACTTTAGTTGAATCGAGTGTGGCTACGCCCGGTCCTTGTGAAGGTTAAAACATCACTAACTTGATGAAATATCATTGTGGTTTTGATGCGTAGGTAAGAACGGTTCTTGCTCAGCCCGTAGCAGCCACGTAAAACTAGCAACAACAAAGTAGAGGACGTCTAACTTGTTTTTGCAGGGCATGTTGTGATGTGATATGGTCAAGGCATGATGCTATATTTTATTGTATGAGATGATCATGTTTTGTAACGGAGTTATCGGCAACTGGCAGGAGCCATATGGTTGTCGCTTTATTGTATGCAATGCAATCGCCCTGTAATTGCTTTACTTTATCACTAAGCGGTAGCGATAGTCGTAGAAGCAATAGTTGGCGAGACGACAACGATGCTACGATGGAGATCAAGGTATCGCGTCGGTGACGATGGTGATCATGACGGTGCTTTGGAGATGGAGATCAAAGGCACAAGATGATGATGGCCATATCATATCACTTATATTGTTTGCATGTGATGTTTATCTTTTATGCATCTTATTTTGCTTTGATTGACGGTAGCATTATAAGATGATCTCTCACTAAATTTCAAGGTACAAGTGTTCTCCCTGAGTATGGACCGTTGCCAAAGTTCGTCGTGCTGAGACACCACGTGATGATCGGGTGTGATAAGCTCTACGTTCATATACAACGGGTGCAAGCTAGTTTTGCACACGCAGAATACTCGGGTTAAACTTGACGAGCCTAGCATATGCAGATATGGCCTCGGAACACTGAGGCCGAAAGGTCGAGCGTGAATCATATAGTAGATATGATCAACATAGTGATGTTCACCATTGAAAACTACTCCATGTCATGTGATGATCGGACATGGTTTAGTTGATATGGATCACGTGATCACTTAGATGATTAGAGGGATGTCTATCTAAGTGGGAGTTCTTAAATAATTTGATTAATTGAACTTTAATTTATCATGAACTTAGTACCTGATAGTATTTTGCATGTCTATGTTGTTGTAGATAGATGGCCCGTGCTGTTGTTCCGTTGAATTTTAATGCATTCCTTGAGAAAGCAAAGTTGAAAGATGATGGTAGCAATTACACGGACTAGGTCCGTAACTTTAGGATTATCCTCATTGCTGCACAGAAGAATTACGTCCTGGAAGCACCGCTGGGAGCCAAACCCACTGCAGGAGCAACGCCAGATGTTATGAACGTCTGGCAGAGCAAAGCTGATGACTACTCGATAGTTCAGTGTGCCATGCTTTACAGCTTAGAACCGGGACTTCAACGACATTTTGAATGTCATGGAGCATATGAGATGTTCCAGGAGTTGAAGTTAATATTTCAAGCAAATGCCCGGATTGAGAGATATGAAATCTCCAATAAGTTCTACAGCTGCAAGATGGAGGAGAATAGTTCTGTCAGTGACCATATACTCAAAATGTCGGGGTATAACAATCACATGATTCAACTGGGAGTTAATATTCCGGATGATAGTGTCATTGACAGAATTCTTCAATCACTGCCACCAAGCTACAAAAGCTTCGTGATGAACTATAACATGCAAGGGATGGATAAGACAACTCCCGAGCTCTTCGCAATGCTAAAGGCTGCGGAGGTAGAAATCAAGAAGGAGCATCAAGTGTTGATGGTCAACAAGACCACCAGTTTCAAGAAAAAGGGTAAAGGGAAGAAGGGGAACTTCAAGAAGAACGGCAAACAAGTTGCTCCTCAGGAGAAGAAACCCAAGTCTGGACCTAAGCCTGAGACTGAGTGCTTCTACTGCAAAGGGACTGGCCACTAGAAGCGGAGCTGCCCCAAGTATTTGGCAGATAAGAAGGATGGCAAGATGAGAAAAGGTATATGTGATATACATGTTATTGATGTGTACCTTACTAAAGCTCGCAGTAGCACCTGGGTATTTGATACTGGTTCTGTTGTTAATATTTACAACTCGGAACATGGACTACGGATTAAGCGAAGATTGGCTAAGGACGAGGTGACGATGCGCGTGGGAAATGGTTCCAAAGTCGATGTGATCGCCGTCGGCACGCTACCTCGACATCTACCTTCGGGATTAGTTTTAGACCTAAATAATTGTTATTTGGTGCCAGCGTTGAGCATGAACATTATATCTGGATCTTGTTTGATGCAAGACGGTTATTCATTTAAATCTGAGAATAATGGTTGTTCTATTTATATAAGTAATATATTTTATGGTCATGCACCCTTAAATAGTGGTCTATTTTTGATGAATCTCGATAGTAGTGATACACATATTCATAATGTTGAAGCCAAAAGATGCAGAGTTGATAATGATAGTGCAACTTATTTGTGGCACTGCCGTTTGGGTCATATTGGTGTAAAGCGCATGAAGAAACTCCATTCTGATGGACTTTTGGAATCATTTGATTATGAATCACTTGGTACTTGCGAACCATGCCTCATGGGCAAGATGACTAAAACGCTGTTCTCCGGAACAATGGAGCGAGCAACAGATTTGTTGGAAATCATACATACTGATGTATGTGATCCGATGAATATTGAGGCTCGCGGCGGATATCGTTATTTTCTCACCTTCACAGATGATTTGAGCATATATCGGTATATCTACTTAATGAAACATAAGTCTGAAACATTTGAAAAGTTCAAAGAATTTCAGAGTGAAGTGGAAAATAATCGTAACAAGAAAATAAAGTTTCTACGATCTGATCGTGGAGGAGAATATTTGAGCTACAAGTTTGGTCTTCATTTGAAACAATGCGGAATAGTTTCGCAACTCACGCCACCCGGAACACCACAACGTAATAGTGTGTCCGAACGTCGTAATCGTACTTTACTAGATATGGTACGATCTATGATGTCTCTTACTGATTTTCTGCTATCGTTTTGGGGTTATGCTTTAGAGACGGCTGCATTCACGTTAAATAGGGCACCATCTAAATCCGTTGAGACGACACCTTATGAACTGTGGTTTGGCAAGAAACCAAAGTTGTCATTTCTTAAAGTTTGGGGCTGCGATGCTTATGTGAAAAAGCTTCAACCTGATAAGCTCGAACCCAAATCGGAGAAATGTGTCTTCATAGGATACCCAAAGGAGACTGTTGGGTACACCTTCTATCACAGATCCGAAGGCAAGACATTCGTTGCTAAGAATGGATCCTTTGTAGAGAAGGAGTTTCTCTCAAAAGAAGTGAGTGGGAGGAAAGTAGAACTTGATGAGGTAATTGTACCTGTGTGACGCCCGGGTAATTAAGCTACAGTAACCATCTACTAATGATGCCACGTCACCTCGATTACTGTTGCTAATCTCGCATTAGTTCGAAACCGATTCAAATTCAAATTCAAAATCAAGCAAACAATAAAAGTTTTCAAATGTTAAAACTAAAATGTTCCTGGTGAGCCAAATAATGCATAGATAAGTATGGTGGAGAAACCACACTTTTAGAAAAGGTTTAATACTCTAAAAATATTTTAAATAGTAGCAAAAACAATTAGTTGAATGCCTTTTACAAAAAATAAAATATTACACTATTTTATTTAGTTGCCCAAACTTATGTGGCAGTAGCCTATTTACTAACACTAAATTAGGGACTACTTTTATAGTTTACAAGACTAAAATAAAAGAGGAACTAAAGTAAAACAGAAAACAGAAAAGGAAAATTAAACAAAAGTAAAATAAAGACAAAAGAAAGAGAAAACCCCCTCCCTCGCTGGGCCATGGCCCAACTAGCCATCGGGCCAACCAGGCCGGCCCAGCCGCCCCCTATAACCCCCTGGGCCACCCCGAAACCCTAACCGCACCCACTCCCCCGATCCCCCTCACTCCTCTCGCTCGATCCCTCACCTTCCCCCTCGCGCCGCAGCACATCGAGACCACAGGCGAGGCGCCTCATGCCCGACTCCCCCCTCACAGCCTCTCCTTCCTCCGTTCACTCCCGCTTCACCCCATGGACCTCCACCGCGGCAGCAAGCAGCAGGCGCCGTCCTCGCCTTCTCGGACCTCTCCCGCACCACGGCTACCGCGCCTCCGACCAACCTCGCGCCGCGCCTGCAGCACCACCGGCCACCGCCATCATCACCCGGATCGCCCGCCGCCTCGCATCTCCGACCTCGTCGCCCTCTTCCTCGTCCTCCTCCCCGCCGCCCTCGTCGTCGGCGGCCCGGACACCGCCCTGTCCACATCACCGACGCCCTTCCGCTTCCTCGAGCCCACGGCCATGCCCTGCAGCTCCTCTGTGAGCACCCCGTCAGGCCCCTCTCCTCTCTCCCTCGCACGCCGTCCCTACCCGACCGCGCTTCGCGCCGCCTCTGCCGCGTCTTGCGCTCTGCCCTTCCCTCCGCTCCTCCCGTGGCACTCGTTGCCGCCCAGCACGTGCGGGCCAGCGCCTGGCTCTGCCCCGGCCCCGCCGGTCACCGTGCCGCCTCGCTCCGCTGTGGCTGCGGCCACCTCCGGCGACGTGTCGTCGCCCGCTCGGTCCTCATACGGGTCGGGCGCGCGCAGCGCCTAGTCGGGTGCGCCCCTGCTGGCCGCACCCGTTTGCCCATACCCAGCGCTCGTTAAGGCCCCTGGGCCTATGACAAGGGGGCCCATCCCAGAACGATTTTAAAAAAAGAGAATAGAAAGAATAAAAGAATGTTAGAATAAATAAATTAGTAATTAATTAATTAACTAACTAGTTAATTAAGTTAATTAATCCTGGTTAACTAATCTAATTATAACAAATTAGCCTAATCACTTAGTTAGTCTATTTAACCCGGTTTAGTTAACCTGAGTCTATGACCAGTGGGACCCACGTGTCAGCTTGACCAGGCAACGGTCAGAGTTGACTGCTGATGTCATGCTGACGTCATGATGGCGTCATGAATGCAATTTCGAATTAAAATAATATGTTAATGCTAGAAAATGTTTTAAAACTTTAAAAATTAATATAAATAATCCGTAACTCGGATGGAAAAACTTTGTACATGAAAGTTGCTCAGAACGATGAGGCGATTCCGGATACGGAGCCCGTTCGTCCGCTACACATCCCTAGCATAGCAAACACGCAACTTTCCTCCTTCGGTTCATCTGTCCGAAAACACGAAACACCGGGGATACTTTCCCTGATGTTTTCCCCCTTTGCCGGTATCACCTATCCCCGCGTTAGATTACCCCTGGCACCGTGTATTGCCTTGTTATATTTTGTGTGATGCTTTGTTTGCTCCGTATTTACTGTTTCTTCCCCCTCTTCTTCTCCGGTATACCCCTAGACCGACGCCGCTGCTACCCAGTACGATTATGGTGTTGACGACCCCTCCTTCTCCGTTGAGCTTCCAGGCAAGCCCCCCCCCTTGATCACCAGATATCGCCTATTCTTCTCTATACAGCTTGCATTAGAGTAGTGTAGCATGTTACTACTTTCGGTTAATCCTATTCTGTTGCATAGCCTATCATTGTTGGTGCACATTGTTACCCTTACCTGCTATCCTACTGCTTAGTATAGGATGCTAGTGTTCCATCAGTGGCCCTACACTCTTGTCCGTCTGCCATGCTATACTACTGGGCCGTGATCACTTCGGGAGGTGATCACGGGTATATACTATATACTTTATATACATGACACATGTGGTGACTAAAGTCGGGTCAGCTCGTTGAGTACCCGCAAGTGATTCTGATGAGGGGGCTGAAAGGACAGGTGGCTCCATCCCGGTAGAGGTGGGCCTGGGTTCCTGACGGCCCCCGACTGTTACTTTCTGGCGGAGCGACATGGCAGGTTGAGACCACCTAGGAGAGAGGTGGGCCTGGCCCTGGTCGGTGTTCGCGGTTACTTTAAAATAACACGCTTAACGAGATCTTGGTATTTGATCTAAGTCTGGCCATTTGGTCTATACGCACTAAACAACAACGCGGGAACAGTTATGGGCACTCGACATCGTGGTATCAGCCGAAGCCTTCATGACGTCAGCGACTGAGCGGCGCGCGCCGGATTGGACTAGAATGCCTGCTAGGCTAGGTCTGCTTCCGGCCGCCCTCGCAACGTGCAGGTGTGCATTGGGCGATGGGATTTAGACCGCCCAGACCCCAGCGCCATAGGATTTAGACCGGCGTGCTGACCTCTCTGTTGTGCCTAGGTGGGGCTGCGACGTGTTGATCTTCCGAGGCCGGGCATGACCCAGGAAAGTGTGTCCGGCCAAATGGGATCGAGCGTGCTGGGTTATGTGGTGCACCCCTGCAGGGAAGTTTATCTATTCGAATAGCCGTGTCCCTCGGTAAAAGGACGACCCGGAGTTGTACCTTGACCTTATGACAACTAGAACTGGATACTTAATAAATCTCACCCTTCCAAGTGCCAGATATAACCCGGTGATCGCTCTCTAACAGGGCGACGAGGAGGGGATCGCCGGGTAGGATTATGCTATGCGATGCTACTTGGAGGTCTTCAATCTACTCTCTTCTACATGCTGCAAGATGGAGGCTGCCAGAAGCGTAGTCTTCGACAGGATTAGCTATCCCCCTCTTATTCTGGCATTCTGCAGTTCAGTCCACCGATATGGCCCTTTACAGATATACCCATGCATATGTAGTGTAGCTCCTTGCTTGCGAGTACTTTGGATGAGTACTCACGGTTGCTTTTCTCCCTCTTTTCCCCTTTCTATACCTAGTTGTCGCAACCAGATGCTGGAGTCCAGGAGCTAGAGATCCCGAGGATGATTCTACGTGGAGTTCAGCTTCGGGGAGTAGTTAGGAGGTCCCAGGCAGGAGGCCTTGCCTTTTCGATCGTTGCTACTTTTGTGCTAGCCTTCTTAAGGCAATCTTGTTTAACTTACGTTTGTACTCATATATTATTGCTTCCGCTGACTCTTGTGTTTTCGAGCTTATGTATTCGACCCTTCGAGGCCCCTGGCTTGTAATATAAAGCTTGTTTTATTTTAATTTGTGTCTAGAGTTGTGTTGTGATATCTTCCCGTGAGTCCTCGATCTTGATCGTACACATTTGCGTGTATGATTAGTGTACGATTGAATCGGGGGCGTCACAAGTTGGTATCAGAGCCGACTGCCTGTAGGAATCCCCCTTTCCAACTCCTTGGCCGAAGTCAAGTTTAGTCATTGAAAAACTTTTACTAACATGGCTGTGTGGCTTACGGGCCCACGTCGCCATTGGGTGGTATTAGGATCTTTTACTCCTTGTCTATACTTTGGGACTCTGATCTCTCTTCTATTCGGGTTAAATGAATTTTGCTAATTCTAACATTAGGATCTCGTTATCACTTTCTCCCGGAGAGCCCCTCGGACCGGATGATCGCTTGCTTCACCAAAAGATTCCGAAGACACCCTACGACGTTCTCTCAAGACTATGTGGCATCGCTTTTACAATTTCCTACCACCAATGTATCCTTATGGATAACTACCGACATTTATCGTTCATACATTCATCCCCAGTTGATCTTGTTATTACAAGATGCACCAAAATTCTCTCTATTGTTTCGAGAATACTTTATGCATACTGCCTTGCAGTTCCTTTCCACTTGAATACCCCTACGGATAATTCCTCGCTCTTATTGAGTATCTACTCATTCCCAGTTGTTCATGTGTTTTGCAAAAGACTTCGAAATACCATTCAATCTTTCGAAAATCCTGAGCAGACTGTTGCTCTTGAAATTCTTGCTTGCTTGCATTATGGTTAATCCCATAAGTCTCGTAATCTTATTGGCATCCCTTGTCTTTATCATTTTAAGTCCGTTGATTCAATATGTTGAGGATGCTCGCATTCCTCAGTCGAATCCTAGAATTCACCCTTTCGGCTCAGATGTCATTTTGAACAGGAGCTGGTTCTCAACTAATCAAATTGCCGTCGACTGTACCCCTAAGGCTATTCAACTTATCCATCCCTAATCAGAGCATTGCTTCTGATCCCTTGTCTTGGAATTCATAATTCTTTTGCATTTGAGCTTTGAGTTAGTCAGTTGTTTCTATAATCCGATGCACTTGCATTCCTTCTTCCTTTGATCGAGTACCGATACTCACATCAGCTCCGTTGTAGACCACCAGACCTCTTGTTGGATTATTATCCGGTAGTGTCCTCCATATTCAAATAACCTTGTGAGCCTTTCCATGGATATATAAAGCCTTTGGTAAATTGTATCCTCTGCTTTCTCAACCATGCTCTGTTTTCGAGCTGGTGGTATTTACTATTGAAGCTTGTGGTATATGTTTCCACGACACCCTGACGGGTTGAACCTATGCCTTCCTTAATGTGTGAACTCGAAAGTTTTCACGAGTCATACTCTTCTGGTATTTTGCCAGATAAAATTTCAACACTACAACTTCTTCAAAAGTGAGAAGTGGATGAAAGGTTATGCATTGGGGAAGTGGGAGTCGACCTTGAACTTTGTGTTCATGCCCATGGAAACGATGTAGATCATATCATTAAAGCTTCTCTTCAAATAAATATTTCCTTGGTATAAGTTTATCTTATATCTGGGATCTGGCCTTTTGCAATCGTGGTTCCAACCATGTTCTCCCTTAAATACCATTTCTCATGCAAGTTTAAGCACTTGTCTTTTGCAGAGCAGTACCCCAGTCCAACCTCTACCTTGATTCGTCGTCGAGTATTACCCCCCTGGTATCTCAAGATTATCTTGGAACTGCATAACTTCTTATGAGTTCTTCATCAAGTACTACATTCTCATTGATTACAGTTTTTCACGGGCTTCGAGTTATTAAACACTCAAGGACATCGATAACTGAATCGAGTCCGCGTCGCGATTAAACAACTCTTAGTAATCTTCTTTACTTGCGAGTTTGTACTCGATCACGTCATTCCTAGCCTGATTGGCTATATCATTATCGTGCTAAATTTTAACTGTGCTACCGGGTCCTTCTTCCCGGAGCACAAATTTCGACGGTGAGCTAATCTTACAATCGATCTTCCTCGTCTTATCATTTCGCCTTGAACATCAAGCTTGATTCCGAGTGTGTGTCGTATCCGTGGTCCAATGACCCTACGCTTTACCATTGCTTTTTCTTGATGTCGTCACTGTTCGATTTCTTCTTCGTGAAATCTCTCGACAATTGTGTCGTGATCATCATCAACATTTTGAGCTCTTCCAGGATATCAATTGAATGCATGAAGAGAAATACCATCCTTGCCCTCGATGATTTGTATTATCATCGACCACTTTATTGCCTTCCGTTCAACACAAACTTGTTCGTGTTTCGTGTTATACCTTGAGATCCATGCTATCCAGCAATTGTTCTTCTTTACCTTGGAGTATTACCATCTTTTTGTCAATAATGTCGTGAGAATTTCACCACCTCTTATGCATTCTTGGTACAAGTGATACTTCCTGCCATCTCCGATCATTCCTTGGTCCCCGTGTTGTTTCTAACCGGAAAACCGACAATTGAACTATGCCGTGCGACTTCAAAATTCTAGCAACCCTATTGCTTTGAAGTTAATGGTCGACATTTCATTCTTAGACCATTGGCTATCGAATCACCATTCTAACATCGGTCATGCTACATAAGCCCATATTTTGGGTGCACCTTTTCAACTGATGTTTAATTGGGTATGTTTTCCTCGAGCATATCTCATTATATCATTGATCTGACAAATGTTATCTCCTTGTTCACATAATTGTGGAAATCCATCCTTTGAAATTCTGATGAATTGTTGCTGAGTCCATCAGCCACCTCGTCATCCTCTCCTTGGTTTACTGATGAACTTTTGTTTCGAAACTCGCTTCCATAGTTCATTTCCCGAGAATCTTATAATGTCTTCTCGTCAATTTGTCGCACCTTTTTTCTTCTCAGGCATCCCGAGTCTGAGGTATCCTGACACCAATCAGATCTGAATCTCGGTTAGATATGATGGTTGGAACATACTTTCAAGAGTTATAACATTGGGCCTCTTATGACTCGGTAAGGTGATGTCATGCCTAGCACACCTGGCCGGAGGACCTAGTGTTATAGTTTCCTTTTTAACAAGGTTAACCATTCTTCCATGAGGAAATTGAATGACTTGTTTAATAAGTTTTTCCTGATGGATCCTTTGTGTATCCAAGGTCTTACCTTTGCTTGAAGACCTTGTCAAAGCTATCTCGAAGCATGTCTGTGTTACTCCGATCTTCAATAAGAACATTTGAAGCAAAATGCTATCTTTTCTTTAACAATTATCCAAAACACCGTTGTATGGGTATTGTCATGAAATTACTCTCCCCTTATCTAAAGGGTTTTCTACATTATATCCTGTCACGGATATCATGCTCTGTTATCATTGGGAAGGATATACCCCTGAAATGTCTGATAATCATATTTTTCCTTTCCATTATTTGGTTTAACCTTTCTTGTGATCTATATGATCTGAGCAGTAATATTCTCCTGCTTATGTAAACACCTCGGTGTACAACTCTGTCAGTAAGACCCTGTTACTATTGTTGATGACATTCCGGTAACCACTGATGGACGAGAACTTTGCCTATTGGTCCGCCTCGTTTCAACGAGCAGGAAAATGGTTCTCTTCGTCCCTCGCCCTTGGTACCAACGTTGTTACTGACATATAACTGACAGGCTAACCTCGGACATGCCTTGCTTACATGATCGTGCAAGACGTCATCGCCCTTCCTACTTTTAACCCACATGGTGGGCCCATAACCCACAGTTCCACAGGATCGAAACCTGACTCTCCTGTACACCCTGTTTCCAAAGATATTCCTCACGCTCGGCTTCGTATGTAATTCACGAGCCACCTTCCCTGTGATCATCGATTTTGGTATTAGACACAATACTTATTCCCGTTGCCTTGAACCCCTTTCACACTCTGTTTCAGGCAGCGAACGATTGTCTATCTGCTCGAAACTTCTCATGATACCTCCTCACTTTGCTCTTGATAATGTCTAAGGTTTCAATTCGAGAGTTAATTTCTGCCACCTTCCCTGGTGTTATCTGCTAGATAAGCAAACATTGTAGAGGTCCGTTCTCCCAGAATACCCACCCTTTATTCTTTCTTAAGTACGATGGAGTTCCCGAAGAAAGGACGACGACTTCATCATGATGCATTGGAATAAAGAATTGAAGACATCAACCAAAGGATTAACTTCTTCGAGAAGATCCGTTAGAATATCGTAACCAGAACTTTCCCCCTTACTCCCCTCTTAAATCTCGGGATGAGATTTCTTGTAGTGGAGGAGAATTGTGACGCCCGGGTATTTAAGCTACAGTAACCGTCTACTAATGATGCCACATCACCTCGATTACTGTTTCTAATCTCGCATTAGTTCGAAACCGATTCAAATTCAAATTCAAAATCAAGCAAACAATAAAAGTTTTCAAATGTTAAAACTAAAATGTTCCTGGTGAGCCAAATAATGCATAGATAAGTATGGTGGAGAAACCACACTTTTAGAACAGGTTTAATACTCTAAAAATATTTTAAACAGTAGCAAAAACAATTAGTTGAATGCCTTTTACAAAAAATAAAATATTACACTATTTTATTTAGTTGCCCAAACTTATGTGGCAGTAGCCTATTTACTAACACTAAATTAGGGACTACTTTTATAGTTTACAAGACTAAAATAAAAGAGGAACTAAAGTAAAACAAAAAACAGAAAAGGAAAATTAAACAAAAGTAAAATAAAGACAAAAGAAAGAGAAAACCCCCTCCCTCGCTGGGCCACGGCCCAGCTAGCCATCGGGCCAACCAGGCCGGCCCAGCCGCCCCCTATAACCCCCAGAGCCACCCCAAAACCCTAACCGCACCCACTCCCCACGATCCCCCCACTCCTCTCGCTCGATCTCTCACCTTCCCCCTCGTGCCGCTGCACATCGAGACCAGAGGCGAGGCGCCTCATGCCCGACTCCCCCCTCACATCCTCTCCTTCCTCCGTTCGCTCCCGCTTCACCCCCTGGACCTCCACCGCGGCAGCAAGCAGCAGGCGCCGTCCTCGCCTTCTCGGACCTCTCCCGCACCACGGCTACCGCGCCTCCGACCAACCTCGCGCCGCGCCTGCAGCACCACCGGCCGCCGCCATCATCGCCCGGATCGCCCGCCGCCTCGCATCTCCGACCTCGTCGACCTCTTCATCGTCCTCCTCCCCACCGCCCTCGTCGCCGGCGGCCCGGACACCGCCCTGTCCACATCACCGACGCCCTTCCGCTTCCTCAAGCCCACGGCCATGCCCGACAGCTCCTCTGTGAGCACCCCGTCAGGCCCCTCTCCTCTCTCCCTCGCACGCCGTCCCTACCCGACCGCGCTTCGCGCCGCCCCGGCCGCGTCATGCGCTCTGCCCTGCCCTCCGCTCCTCCCGTGGCACTCGTTGCCGCCCAGCACGTGCGGGCCAGCGCCTGGCTCCGCCCAGGCCCCGCCGCTCACCGTGCCGCCTCGCTCCGCTGTGGCTGCGGCCACCTCCGGCGACGCGCCGTCGCCCGCTCGGTCCTCATACGGGTCGGGCGCCCGCAGCGCCTAGTCGGGTGCGCCCCTGCTGGCCGCACCCGTTTGCCCATACCCAACGCCCGTTAAGGCCCCTGGGCCTATGACAAGGGGGCCCACCCCAGAACGATTAAAAAAAAGAGAATAAAAAGAATAAAAGAATGTTATAATAAATAAATTAGTAATTAATTAGTTAATTAAGTTAATTAATCCTGGTTAACTAATCTAATTAAAACAAATTAGCCTAATCACTTAGTTAGTCTATTTAACCCGGTTTAGTTAACCTGAGTCTATGACTAGTGGGACCCACGTGTCAGCTTGACCAGTCAACGGTCAGAGTTGACTGCTAATGTCATGCTGACGTCATGATGGCGTCATGAATGCAATTTCAAATTAAAATAATCTGTTAATGCTAGAAAATGTTTTAAAACTTTAAAAATTAATATAAAATAATCCGTAACTCGGATGGAAAAACTTTGTACATGAAAGTTGCTCAGAACAACGAGGCGATTCTGGATACGTAGCCCGTTCGTCCGCTACACATCCCTAGCATAGCAAACACACAACTTTCCCCTCCAGTTTATCTGTCCGAAAAACACGAAACACCGGGGATACTTTCCCTGATGTTTTCCCCCTTCGCCGGTATCACCTATCCCCGCGTTAGATTACCCCTCGAACTGCGTATTGCCTTGTTATATTTTGTGTGATGCTTTGTTTGATCCGTATTTTCTGTTTCTTCCCCCTCTTCTTCTCCGGTAGACCCCGAGACCGACGCCGCTGCTACCCAGTACGACTACGTGTTGACAACCCCTCCTTCTCGGCTGAGCTTCCAGGCAAGCCCCCCCCCCTTGATCACCAGATACCGCCTATTCTTCTCTATACAGCTTGCATTAGAGTAGTGTAGCATGTTACTACTTTTGGTTAATCATATTCTGTTGCATAGCCTGTCATTGTTGCTGCAGATTGTTACCCTTACCTGCTAGAACTAAACCGGATACTTAATAACACACACCCTTCCAAGTGCCAGATATAACCAGGTGATCGCTCTCTAACAGGGCGACGAGGAGGGGATCGCTGGGTAGGATTATGCTATGCGATGCTACTTGGAGGTCTTCAATCTACTCTCTTCTAAATGCTGCAAGATGGAGGCTGCCAGAAGCGTAGTCTTCGACAGGATTAGCTATCCCCCTCTTATTCTGGCATTCTGCAGTTCAGTCCACTGATATGGCCCTTTACACATATACCCATGCATATGTAGTGTAGCTCCTTGCTTGCGAGTACTTTGGATGAGTACTCACGGTTGCTTTTCTCCCTCTTTTCCCCTTTCTATACCTGGTTGTCGCAACCAGATGCTGGAGTCCAGGAGCTAGAGATCCCGAGGATGATTCTACGTGGAGTTCGGCTTCGAGGAGTAGTTAGGAGGTCCCAGGCAGGAGGCCTTGCCTTTTCGATCGTTGCTACTTTTGTGCTAGCCTTCTTAAGGCAATCTTGTTTAACTTATGTCTGTACTCAGATATTATTGCTTCCGCTAACTCTTGTGTTTTTGAGCTTATGTATTCGAGCCTTCGAGGCCCCTGGCTTGTAATATAAAGCTTGTTTTATTTTAATTTGTGTCTAGAGTTGTGTTGTGATATCTTCCCGTGAGTCCTCGATCTTGATCGTACACATTTGCGTGTATGATTAGTGTACGATTGAATCGGGGGCGTCACAACCTGCTCCCTTATTGGAAAGTAGTTCATCACCGAAATCTGTTCCTGTGACTTCTACACCAATTAGTGAGGAAGCTAATGATGATGATCATGTAACTTCAGATCAAGTTACTACTGAACCTCGTAGGTCAACCAGAGTAAGATCCGCACCAGAGTGGTACGGTAATCCTATTCTGGAGGTCATGTTACTTGACCATGACGAACCTACGAACTATGAGGAAGCGATGATGAGCCCAGATTCCGCAAAATGGATTGAGGCCATGAAATCTGAGATGGGATCCATGTATGAGAACAAAGTGTGGACTTTGGTTGACTTGCCTGATGATCGGCAAGCCATCAAGAATAAATGGATCTTCAAGAAGAAGACTGACGCTGACGGTAATATTACTGTCTACAAAGCTCGACTTGTTGTAAAAGGTTTTCGACAAGTTCAAGGAGTTGACTATGATGAGACCTTCTGACCCGTAGCGATGCTTAAGTCCGTCCGAATCATGTTAGCAATTGCCGCATTTTAAGATTATGAAATTTGGCAAATGGATGTAAAGACTGCGTTCCTGAATGGATTTCTGGAAGAAGAGTTGTATATGATGCAACCTGAAGGTTTTATCGATCCAAAGGATGCTAACAAAGTGTGCAAACTCCAGGGATCCATCTATGGACTAGTGCAAGCATCTCGGACTTGGAATAAACGTTTTGATAGTGTGATCAAAGCATATGGTTTTATACAGACTTTTGGAGAAGCCTGTATTTACAAGAAAGTGAGTGGGAGCTCTGTAGCATTTCTAATATTATATGTGGATGACATATTGTTGATTGGAAATGATATAGAATTTCTGGACAGCATAAAAGGATACTTGAATAAGAGTTTTCCAATGAAAAACCTCGGTGAAGCTGCTTATATATTGGGCATCAAGATCTATAGAGATAGATCAAGACGCTTAATTGGACTTTCACAAAGCACATACCTTGATAAAGTTTTGAAGAAGTTCAAAATGGATCAAGCAAAGAAAGGGTTCTTGCCAGTGTTACAAGGTGTGAAGTTGAGTCAGACTCAATGCCCGACCACTACAGAAGATAGAGAGAAAATGAAAGATGTTCTCTATGCTTCAGCCATAGGCTCTATCATGTATGCAATGCTGTGTACCAGACCTAATGTGTGCCTTGCTATTAGTTTAGCAGGGAGGTACCAAAGTAATCCAGGAGTGGATCACTGGACAGCAGTCAAGAACATCCTGAAATACCTGAAAAGGACTAAGGATATGTTTCTCGTTTATGGAGGTGACAAAGAGCTCGTCGTAAATGGTTACGTCGATGCAAGCTTTGACCCTGATCCGGACGATTCAAAATCGCAAACCGGATACGTGTTTTTATTGAACAGTGGAGCTGTCAGTTGGTGCAGTTCTAAACAAAGCGTCGTGGCGGGATCTACGTGTGAAGCAGAGTACATAGCTACTTCGGAAGCAGCAAATGAAGGAGTCTGGATGAAGGAGTTCATATCCGATATAGGTGTCATACCTAGTGCATCGGGTCCAATGAAAATATTTTGTGACAATACTGGTGCAATTGCCTTGGCAAAGGAATCCAGATTTCACAAGAGAACCAAACACATCAAGAGACGCTTCAATTCCATCCGCGATCAAGTCCAGGTGGGAGACATAAAGGTTTGCAAGATACATACGGATCTGAATGTTGCAGACCCGTTGACTAAGCCTCTCTCACGAGCAAACCATGATCAGCACCAAGGCTCCATGGCTGTTAGAATCATTACTGTGTAATCTAGATTATTGACTCTAGTGCCAGTGGGAGACTGAAGGAAATATGCCCTAGAGGCAATAATAAAGTTATTATTTATTTCCTTATTTCATGATAAATGTTTATTATTCATGCTAGAATTGTATTAACCGGAAACATAATACGTGTGTGAATACATAGACAAACAGAGTGTCACTATTATGCCTCTACTTGACTAGCTCGTTGATCAAAGATGGTTATGTTTCCTAACCATAGACATGAGTTGTCATTTGATGAACGGGATCACATCATTAGGAGAATGATGTGATTGACTTGACCCATTCCGTTAGCTTAGCACTTGATCGTTTTAGTTTACTGCTATTGCTTTCTTCATGACTTATACATGTTCCTATGACTATGAGATTATGCAACTCCCAATTACCGGAGGAACACTTTGTGTGCTACCAAACGTCACAACGTAACTGGGTGATTATAAAGGTGCTCTACAGGTGTCTCCAATGGTACTTGTTGAGTTGGCATAGATCGAGATTAGGATTTGTCACTCCGATTGTCAGAGAGGTATCTCTGGGCCCTCTCGGTAATGCACATCACTATAAGCCTTGCAAGCAATGCAACTAATGAGTTAGTTGCAGGATGATGGATTACGGAACGAGTAAAGAGACTTGCCGGTAACGAGATTGAGCTAGGTATTGAGATACCGACGATCGAATCTCGGCCAAGTAACATACCGATGACAAAGGGAGCAACGTATGTTGTTATGCGAATTGACCGATAAAGATCTTCGTAGAATATGTAGGAGCCAATATGAACATCCAGGTTCCGCTATTGGTTATTAACCGAAAACGAGTCTCGGTCATGTCTACATAGTTCTCGAACCCGTAGGGTCCGCACGCTTAACGTTCGGTGACGATCGGTAATATGAGTTTATGTGTTTTGATGTACCGAAGGTAGTTTAGAGTCCCGGATATGATCACGGGCATGACGAATAGTCTCGAAATGGTCGAGACATAAAGATCAATATATTGGAAGCCTATATTTGGACATCGGCATAGTTCCGGGTGAATCGGGATTTTACCGGAGTGCCGGGGGGGTTACCGGAACCCCCCGGGGCTAATGGGCCTTGATGGGCCCTAGTGGGGAGAGAGAGGGGCCGGCCAAGGCAGGCCGCGCGCCCCCTCCCCTTGAGTCCGAATAGGACAAGGAAGGGGGGCGGCGCCCCCCTTGCCTTTCCCCTCTCCCACTCCTTCCTTCCCCCTCCTAGTGGGACTAGGAAAGGGGAGTCCTACTCCCACTAGGAGGAGGAGGACTCCTCTTGGCGCGCCCTCCTAGGGCCGGCCGGCCTCCCCCCTTGCTCCTTTATATACGGCGGCAGGGGGCACCCCAAGAGACACAAGTTGATCTTTTAGCCGTGTGCGGTGCCCCCTCCACCATAATCCACCTCGGTCATATCGTAGCGGTGCTTAGGTGAAGCCCTGCGTCGGTAGCAACATCATCAGCGTCATCACGCCGTCGTGCTGACGGAACTCTCGCGCGAAGCTCTGCTGGATCGGAGTTCGTGGGACGTCATCGAGTTGAACGTGTGCTGAACTCGGAGGTGTCGTGCGTTCGGTACTTGGATCAGTCGGATCGTGAAGACGTACGACTACATCAACCGCGTTGTCATAACTCTTCCGCTTTCGGTCTACGAGGGTACGTGCACAACACTCTTCCCTCTCGTTGCTATGCATCACCATGATCTTGCGTGTGCGTAGGAATTTTTTGAAATAACTACGTTCCCCAACACAATCGGCTTCAGGTCAGGAATAAAGTCAACACAAAACCCAGTGACCTCCTCTGTTTGATGGCCCGTGGAGATGCTTCCTTCTGGCCTAGCACGGTTACGAACATATTTCTTTAAGACTCCCATGAACCTCTCAAAGGGGAACAATTGTGTAGAAATACAGGACCCAGAATGGTAATCTCGTCGACTAGGTGAACTAGGACGTGCGTCATAATATTGAAGAAGGATGGGGGGAACACCAACTCGAAACTGACAAGACATTGGACCAACCTTGGTAGGATTTCTGGATCGATTACCTTCTGAGAAATTGCATTGAGGAACGCACATAGCTTCACAATGGCTAATCGAACATTTTCTGGTAGAAGCCCCCTCAATGCAACCGGAAGCAGTTGCTTCATAATCACGTGGTAGTCATGAGACTTTAGGTTCTGGAATTTTTCGCTGGAATATTTATTATTCCCTTTATATTCGACGAGAAGCTAGACGGGACCTTGATACTGAGTAGGCATTCAAAGAAGATTTTCTTCTCTGCTTTCGTAAGCGCATAGCCGGCAGGACCTTCATACTGCTTTGGATGCATGACGTCTTTTTCGTTCACACGTTGCTGGTCCTCCCGTGCCTCCGGTGTATCTTTTGTCTTCCCGTACAGGCCCAAGAAGCCTAGAAGGTTCACGCAAACATTCTTCGTCATGTGCATCACATCGATTGCATAGCGGACCTCTAGGTCTTTCCAATAGGATAGGTCCCAAAATATAGATTTCTTCTTCCACATGGGTGCGCGTCCCTCAGCGTCATTCGGAACAGATTGTCCGCCAGGACCCTTTCGAAAGATTGCTTGTAAATCCTTGACCATATCAAGTATATCAGCACCAGTATGGAGGACGGGCTTCTTCTGATGATCTGCCTCACCTTTGAAATGCTTGCCTTTCTTTCTTATCGCATTCCTGGTCGGATGAAATCGACGATGTCCCAGGTACACATTATTCTTGCATTTTTCCAAATATATACTTTCAGTCCCATCTAAACAATGTGTGCATGCGTTGTATCCCTTGTTTGTCTGTCCTGAAAGGTTATTAAGAGCAGGCCAATCGTTGATGGTTACAAACAGCAATGCTTGTAGGTCAATTTCCTGTTGTTTGTGCTCATCCCACACACGTACACCTTTTTTATTCCACAGCTGTTGTCGTGGTTTTGTCATGGCAAATGTCCTAGAGAAAGGACTTAGTCGTGGAGCCATCGCTACGGGTTAGCTTAAAGGGGTTAAAGTGGACAAGGGACGCAAGAGAGTTTTATACTAGTTCGTCCCCTTACGATGAAGGTAAAAGCCTACGTCTAGTTGTGATGGAGTTGATGGGGTTTCGATGACCAGGGAGCGAATACGCTTTGCCTGAGTCTCGAGTTGTTGTCTGTTGTCCCTGAACCGCCGCCGGGTCGTCCCCTTATATATATGGGTTGACGCCCGCCGGTTTACAGAATCCCGAGGCCGGCTCATCATCATGTCTGGCTCGGTCTCTGCTACTTCTATCTTACAACACAAGTTTACATATCAATGCCGGTTTATGTCTACATGCCTTAAACCGGCTTTGGGCCCTGGGCCTTCATGAAGTGTCACCGTCTGTCTTCATGGACTTCAGATACAGATGAACTACTTATGGGGTTAACCCGGCCTCTCCTGGCCGGTTTACGCCCAGTGCTAATATCCCCAACATTAGGCCCCAGATTGATTTGAACTGGTTCATGTCAATCCTCAATACTTAAGAAAATTTCTTCTTCAACATCTTCACACAATCTTGTAAACCGCCGTGACATCATCTTCTAGGATCATGGTAAACCGCCGTGACGTCACCTGTCATTAACGAGCCTCCGACAATCGAGGCGACAGCTCCGCCTCATATCCAAAATTTAGGCTCCTTGATTTTGCGCCTGACGCTTTCTTTCTGCCCTTATAAATAGGGCCAGGGGGTCTTTCCATTCCCCCCCCCGTATCTCTTCACCTCGTCCTCTTCCTTGCGCTGCCCGACCTTTGGAGCTCCGACGCCACCGTCGACCTTCGCTTCTGCCTCAACTCCGGCCGCTGCATCACCCTGAACGCACCAGAGAATCGCGGCGCCTCTCCGCTCTTCCATTAGCATCGGTAAGCCTTCTTTCCTTCCGCCATAGATCTGTCATTAGGGTTTCAGTGTTCATCGGTGTTCGTCGGTGTTCATCGTTGTGCAATAGCTCTTTGATTCAAACCTTGATATTTATCATGTACAGCGATAGCCATAGCCCTTCTTTTCCATCCATGCATCTCGTTTAAGTAGAAAATCCCATCTGAACCTTCATCAACTGCTTCAGTACCAATATTTAGGTCTGAATATATTTTCATTTTCTGACATGCGGTAGATCCAAAATTATAATGCCAACTTGTGAAACCTGTTTTTCCCTTCACTTATACATCTTTAATACCAGATTGGGCGATTTAACTTCATATACAAAATGATGACCCAGTAGATACCATTAGTCCCCTGTTGAACCGCCAATGCTTTCATCATTGCACTGTTTCCATTGTCAGACTCCGGTTTACAAATAACCAATTCGGTTTATCAATATGCTTGTATCCTTATACTGCTGTGTAGTTGTCCATTGTAAATATTAAACCGGCAATAATCATGTTTCAGATTTCCATTGCCATGGCCAAGCAAGTCTATGAATGCAATTGGGCTCCCTCTCGAGTAACCGATGAGCAGTTAAACAATCTTGTTAAAACGGGCGCTTTAGCTAAAAAAGATGTCATCCACTGGAGGGTCCCTAGCCCGGAAAATCCTCCTACACCCAAGGATGGAGAGGTAGTCGTGTTTGCTGATCATCTCGGACGAGGTTTTAGCCCTCCCGGTTCAAAAAATTTCCGGGATGTACTGGCTAGTTTCCAACTGCGCCCTCAAGACATCGGTCCCAATTCTGTGACCAACATCTGCCACTTCCAAGTCTTTTGTGAGGTTTATCTGCAAGAGGAACCTTCAGTCGAACTGTTTAGGGATTTCTTTCACTTAAACCGTCGCACAGAGTTCTCAGATGGACCCAATACGGAACTGGGCGGAATGGCGGTTCAGAAAAGGAAGGAAGTCACCTTCCCTCATCCCAAACTCCACAGTCACCCCAAAGAGTGGAACCAGACTTGGTTTTACTGCATGGATACATCTCCATCTGATGAAAACCCCCTGCCGGGTTACCGCCCTGAACGCCTTAGCAACACACATCCTTTTCCTCAGAGGTTGACGCAAGAGAAAGGGCCAACTATGCTCCCCAATTATCAAAGCTTAGAGCCTTCATGGCGAACGGTTTAACAGGAGTTGATCTTGCTCGTTGCTGGATAAGCTGGAGTATTCTGCCCTTAAGCCGGCGCTCCGGTTTGATGTGTGAGTATACGGGGAGTTTGAAGGATGCTCAGCGGCACATTGACATTCAGCTTACAGATGCAGAAGTCACTGAGGCTGTAAAAAAGATACTGAACGAACCGGAGGCTGTCTGTGCCCAAACCGGACTACTCCCTTTCTGCACCTTCAACAAACCACCAGCTGTAAGAATCATATAATATTTTTATCTGAAGTTGCTTCTGTCCAAATATTCTCTGAAAGTGTGATTATTTTCTGACAGGGTGATGATCCGTTCTGGAACAAGAAACCATCCCAAGACAAACCGGCGAAGCCGCAAGATAAACCGGTCAAGCCAGTTCGTCCAAAGACCAAGGTTGTTAAAAAACCTGCCAAGAGAAGGACCACTGCATCCTCCGATCCACCAGCTGATGACGATGTGGGTAACCCGGAACCAGAGGTAGAACTTGACTCTCTTGGTTCATTTTTCGTACATCTCATTGACAATGATTATTATCAGGACGACGCTGAAGGCAGTCATGCTGAGGACGTAGAGGTAACCATTCTTTCCTCCGATTCAGATCCTCTGCCAACATCAAAAATCCGTCAAGCAAACCGGAAAGTAAAATTTTCTCACCCTCTTGCTTACTTGGACCCAAACTTTCTTTTGAAGACGCAGCAGCACGAAGCTCGCCGTACAACCCGGCACAGTGGCCAGGTAGTTACCTCCGCCGGTTTACCGAACAGTCCGGTTCGGAAACGCCGATCAGAGGTCTCTTATCCCATTGATACTTCATGCCCAAAAGCAGGTTGTTTCCGCCAGCCTCTTAACCCGTCTGATTCAAATTATCAGGGTACTTCTCACTCATCCTCTGGCGAGTCATCGGCCACGCAGCTTCCACCCCTCAAAACAGTTCCTGGGTGAGCTATGCACGTGTCTTTATTCTTGATGTGTTATCTTTACATACTGTACTGATCCTTATGTCTATCTTTTCTCAGCGCCAAGCCAAGACCCAGCAAGAAGGCTCGGTTAAGCAAACCGGCTGATGATAATGTAGCTGCTGAACCGGAAACAACTCCAGATCCGGAAGAAACCGACGCTGACGACATGCTTAACGATCCGCCGCCTCAAGACCATGACTTCCTTGCCGAACAAGTGCAAGTTGACACTACAAGCCATGCAGACCGGCCAACCAGCCCTGTCCGAACTGATGACAAACCGGCCAGTCCGGTTAAGGATACTGACAAACCGCCAACTCCAGCGAAGGCTGCTGATGACCAAGATGATGACATTATGATTACTGGCACTGGCCACACCACTCCTGGCAACCCTGTCGCTTTGTCAAAGCATACTGCCAAGGACGAGCTCTCTGCTATCGGCAAAGGCAAATGGAATGCCGATTTATCAAGCTACGCCCATCTCAATGCTCAAGACATTCACTCTGGCTTCTTGAACCGTCTGTATACCAGCCGTGACTATGAAGCTAGTTTGGTAAACTTGATGAAGGAGCGATATGAGGTAACTACTATTTTCTCTTTTGTCCAATTGCAGTTTATCAACTCCTAGTAGCCCCCAAGTGACGGTTTATGATACCAATCTAAACCGGGACTTTGTCATAACTTAACTTTGCATATTTAGCCTCCAGGGACCGGATTACTTCTTTATGATGAACCGGTTCCTTAAAATTTTCCATACTGCTCTTTCACCGGTATAGCCCCCAAGGGCCGGTTTAACTTTATAAAGATGAACCGGGACTGTATAAGAATTCCCATACCAACAGTTTTTGAGCAAACAAACATTAGCCCCCAAGTGCCAAGATTAATACTTGTATTGTGCTTGGGACTTGTAGAAATTTCTGATAAGGAGCAAATATGCATTAGCCCCCAAGTATCAAGGGCATAACTTGTTATGTGCTTGGTACTTCAAATATGTACTGTCAACTCATTATGTATCTGTCTCTTTATAGGCTGAACTGAGCAAGAAGGAAAGCCAAACCGCTGATCTGCAAGAGAACATCAAGTCCCAACAGGCCGAAACTTCCAAAGCAAAAGATGAGCTGACGAGCGCCTTAGCCGCTATGGAAAAGCTAAAGGAGAGCTTCGCCAAGGAGCGGGCGGATTGGAACACAGAGAAATCCGCTTTGCGGAAAAGAGCTGAAGACGCAGAAGCAGCTCTCAAACCGGTGGTAGACGAGCTGACTGGTGTAAAGCGGCAGATACATGCGATGACTGCTGCTGTGTTTGGTAAGCATCCTTTCCTTAATACTTTCAACATATCTTCCCATGCGTTGCCGGTTTACTGATGTTTGCAATGATGCAGGAACTCGCATTAGTCATCTGGGCTCTGATGTTCAGAAGAAGCTGAAGGCTGCCTACACGCTGATAGAACAACTGTATACCGGCGCACAACGAATTATCTGCACCGCTTCTCACAATAAGCCGCCCCGACGTTAATCAAGGATACCTTAGACAGGCTATCTATGCTGCCTGCCCGGGTAGAAGAGCTAAAGAGGTCTGCTGCAAGGGCTGGCGCTCTGACCGCACTAACCCGGGCAAAGCATGGGTGCCTGATCTTGATCCGACGGACGTGGCTAAAGGCTTCCCAAGCTTAAAAGAAGACGGATCAGAATTTGGCCAGGAGATCTCCGCGCCATAAACCGGGAAGTACGTCCACTGGCTTGTCAACTTGGCTGAAGAGGCTGATCTTCACTTTACCAGGCAAGTTATGATACCAAGAACAGACGGGTTGCTGCACCACTCCAGAAGCGCAAAATCTGATCCCTCCAATCCGTAAGCACACTTATGCCCCTGATATTGAACCGTCAACCCTTATAAGCGACGAAGCTGTGTTCCAAGCTTTAACTGGGATCGACTGGACAACTGTTGATTTCCAGCCGCTGGGTAGAGACGAGAAGATGAACCGGTGCAAGATGATCCGCAGCCGTCAGGTCAAGCTGATAAGCAATCATAATCCGGGGGCCGGTTTAGTCTTCCACTTGCTGCAATGCTTATTGAGAAACAATTATCCCTTTGGGCACTGAAACGCCTTGTAATAGGCTAGTTAAAACACTTGGTCTGTTATGCCTTCGTGCATATTTATCTGCAACTGATGCGTGTTAATCCGCCATGCTTAAGATATGATGTTCATAATCCATAGCTATTTATTCAAGTTGTTCCTGCAGATAAGAAGCTTAAAGCGCCCTGGCGGTTTACCACCGGGCGGGTCATGATACCCAAATATATATATGACCAAGGTTTATAACCAAGGTAAAAGATAACCAAATATGGAAATATATGATACCTGTGACCTTTAGGCATAGTGTTGGCTGACCAACCTTGTAATGAGGGTAATAACCCTAATCCGGAGTAGAAGTAACTCCTGTTATATGATGCCGGTTTATCAGAAAACCGTTCCGGGTTGTGATAAACACCGGTTTATTCCATACTGGTGACTTTGAGTCAAAACCAGACCGGGCTGATAGTCTCCGGATTATAACTTGATTGTATACTGTCAACTTGTAGTTGACAGCCTAACCGGGTTGATAAACACCGGTTTAAAAACGTCACAAATCTTATGAAAACAAAGAAAACTCAGCAAAAGGCAAATAAAAACCATTGTAGTCGAGGCTTTTCACGGGCTGCCAGGCCCCAAATTTTGATCAAGAGGTGTAGCTATGGTTCGGGTTCGACCAAGCCCCCAAGTGATGATGTGGCATTACGCCGATCAAGAGGTGTAGCTATGGTTCGGGTTCGACCAAGTCCCCAAGTGATGCTGTGGCATTGCGCCGATCAAGAGGTGTAGCTATGGTTCGGATACGACCAAGCCCCCAAGTGATGCTGTGGCATTACGCCGATCAAGAGGTGTAGCTATGGTTCGGGTTCGACCAAGCCCCCAAGTGATGCTGTGGCATTACGCCGACCAAGAGGTGTAGCTATGGTTCGGGTTCGACCAAGCCCCCAAGTGATGCTGTGGCATTACGCCGATCAAGAGGTGTAGCTATCGTTCGGGTTCGACCAAGCCCCCAAGTGATGCTGTGGCATTACGCCGATCAAGAGGTGTAGCTATGGTTCGGATACGACCAAGCCCCCAAGTGATCTAATATCAAGCCTTGAGAAGCTAAATCAAGGGGTAAACCGGACGCTGCTTTGTAAGCTCCATGTAACCACACATGATGTAAGAAACAACACATACCCGCTTTAACTGAGGTTCCGGTTTATTATATTGATCATAATATATGCAATGTCATAATATGTACATAAGCAGAGCCTGTAGCTCAAGTATAGTAGGGCCGAAGATGAGCAATATTCCACGGCCGGTTGGTCTCCTCCTCCGATTTACGTGAGTCTTTGCGCTCTCGAACATCGATTAGGTAGTATGACCCGTTGTGCAGATTCTTGCTGACCACAAAAGGTCCTTCCCAAGGGGGGGATAGCTTGTGCATATCCGTCTGATCCTGGATGAGTCGAAGCACCAAATCTCCTTCTGAAAGGTTCTGGTTCTAACCCGGCGGCTATGATAACGACGCAGATCTTGCTGATAAATCGCCGAACGGGCTGCCGCCATGTCACGCTCCTCATCTAACAGGTCAAGAGCTTCCTGCCGTGCCTTCTCGTTGTCAGCTTCAACGTATGCCGCTACACGAGGTGAGTCATGACGGATGTCACTAGGAAGAACCGCTTCCGCTCCATAAACCATGAAGAACGGTGTGTATCCTGTCGATCTGTTGGGTGTGGTATTGATGCTCCATAACACTGAAGGTAGCTCCTCAACCCAACAACCCGGCGTCCGTTGCAAAGGAACCATAAGCCGGGGTTTGATGCCTCTCAAGATCTCTTGATTGGCCCTCTCCGCTTGACCATTGGACTGGGGGTGAGCCACTGATGACACGTCAAGCCGGATGTGCTCACGTTGACAGAACTCCTTCATGGCACCCTTTGACAGATTGGTACCATTGTCTGTTATAATGCTGTGTGGAAAGCCAAACCGGAAGATCACCTTTTTGATGAATTGAACCGCCGTGGCTGCGTCACACTTACTAACTGGCTCTGCCTCCACCCACTTCGTGAACTTATCAACCGCCACCAAAAGGTGGGTCTTCTTGTCCTTGGACCTCTTGAAAGGCCCAACCATATCCAGCCCCCAAGTTGCAAACGGCCAGGTGATTGGAATCATCCTCAATTCTTGAGCCGGTACATGAGCGCGCCTTGAGAATTTCTGACAGCCATCACATCTTTTGACCAAGTCCTCGGCATCAGCATGAGCTGTCAACCAATAGAAACCGTGACGAAACGCCTTGGCCACCAAAGATTTTGAACCGGCGTGGTGACCACAATCTCCTTCGTGGATCTCACGCAAAATTTCACGGCCTTCCTCAGGAGACACACAGCGTTGAAACGCCCCTGTCACACTGCAATGATGTAACTCTCCATTGATAATAGTCATGGACTTGGACCGCCGGGTTATCTGCCTGGCCAAAGTTTCATCCTCTGGTAACTCGCCCCGGTTCATATACGCCAGATATGGAACCGTCCAATCCGGGATAACATGAAGAGCCGCCACCAACTGAGCCTCCGGATCAGGAACAGCCAAATCCTCTTCACCAGGGAGCTTGACGGACGGATTATGCAAAACATCCAGGAAGACATTAGGTGGAACCGGTTTACGTTGGGAACCCAGGCGGCTTAAAGCGTCCGCCGCTTCATTCTTCCGCCGGTCCACATGATCCACCTGATAACCTTTAAAGTGACCTGCAACAATATCCACCTCACGACGATATGCTGCCATTAGTGGGTCCTTGGAATCCCAAGTGCCGGACACTTGTTGAGCCACCAGATCCGAGTCACCGAAGCACTTAACTCGGCTTAGGTTCATCTCCTTAGCCATCCGAAGACCATGGAGTAAAGCCTCATATTCAGCTGCATTGTTAGTGCAAGGGAACATTAAACGGAGAACATAACAAAACTTATCACCTCGTGGGGAAGTTAATACGACTCCAGCCCCCGAGCCCTCCAATTGCCTGGACCCATCAAAATGAATAGTCCAATAAGTGTGATCCGGCTTCTCCTCTGGCGCTTGTAATTCTGTCCAATCATTGATGAAATCCACAAGTGCCTGAGATTTGATCGCCGTTCGGGGTATGTATTTCAACCCGTGAGGCCCGAGCTCGATAGCCCACTTAGCAATCCGGCCAGTTGCTTCCCTGTTCTGGATTATATCCCCCAAAGGAGCAGAGCTGACCACCGTGATGGGATGACCTTGGAAATACTGCTTAAGCTTCCGGCTTGCCATGAAAACCCCATACACCAATTTTTGCCAATGCGGGTACCTCTGCTTGGACTCAATAAGTACCTCACTGATATAGTAAACCGGCCGCTGAACCGGATATTCCTTTCCTGCCTCCTTGCGCTCCACCACAATAGCCACACTAACAGCCCGAGCATTAGCTGCCACATATAGCAACAATGGTTCTTTGTCCACTGGAGCAGCGAGAATCGGCGGATTAGCCAGCTGCCGCTTTAAGTCCTCAAATGCTTCATTAGCGGCGTCACTCCAGACGAAGTTATCCATTTTCTTCAGCATCTGATATAAAGGGATGGCCTTCTCGCCAAGGCGACTGACAAACCGGCTCAACGCGGCAATCCGGCCTGCCAGGCGTTGAACATCATTGATACACTTCGGTTTAGCCAAGGAGGTGATGGCCTTTGATCTTTTCCGGATTAGCTTCAATGCCCCTGTTAGACACCAAAAAGCCCAAGAGCTTGCCTGCAGGTACACCAAAGACACACTTGGCCGGATTAAGCATCATTTTATAAACCGCTAGGTTATCAAAGGTTTCCTTCAAGTCATCAATCAATGTCTCCTTCTTCCTTGATTTTACCACAATATCATCCACATAGGCGTGAACATTGCGGCCGATCTGTTTATGCAGACAATTCTGCACACACCGTTGATAAGTCGCCTGGGCACTCTTGAGCCCAAAGGGCATGGACACATAGCAGAAGGCTCCAAAGGGAGTTATGAAGGTTGTCTTCTCCTGGTCCTTAACTGCCATTTTGATCTGATGATAACCAGAGTATGCATCCAAAAAGCTTAAACGCTCGCAACCCGCCGTAGCATCAATAATTTGATCAATACGGGGAAGGGCAAAAGGATCTGCTGGACAAGCTTTGTTGAGATCTGTGTAGTCCACACACATACGCCAAGTGCCATTCTTCTTGAGGACCAGCACCGGATTAGCCAACCACTCAGGATGGAATACTTCAACGATAAATCCAGCCGCCAAGAGCCTGGCTACTTCTTCTCCAATAGCTTTGCGTCTTTCTTCATTGAACCGGCGGAGAAACTGCTTGACCGGTTTATACTTGGGATCAACATTGAGAGTGTGCTCAGCGAGTTCTCTCGGTACACCTGGCATGTCAGAAGGCTTCCATGCAAAGATGTCCCGATTCTCATGGATGAACTCGATGAGCGCGCTTTCCTATTTCGGATCCAAGTTAGCGCTGATGCTAAACTGCTTGGACGAATCGCCAGGCACGAAGTCAACAAGCTTAGTCTCATCAGCCGATTTAAACTTCAGGGCCGGATCATGCTCTGTAGTTGGTTTCTTCAACGAAGTCATATCTGCCGGATCAACATTGTCCTTGTAAAACTTCAACTCTTCTGTTGCACAAACCGACTCAGCATAAGCCGCATCACCTTCTTCACACTCCAGAGCAATCTTGCGGCTCCCATGCACGGTTATAGTTCCCTTGTGACCCGGCATCTTGAGCTGCAGATAGACATAACAAGGTCGTGCCATAAACTTAGCATAAGCTGGCCGTCCAAATAGGGCATGATACGGGCTGCTGATTTTCACCACTTCAAAGGTCAAGGTTTCTGATCTCGAGTCATGTTCATCTCCAAAAGCCACCTCCAGAGCTCTCTTACCAACAGGATATGCCGACTTACCAGGCACCACACCATGGAACACCGTATTGGACGGTTTAAGATTTTTATCTGTTAACCCCATGCGACGGAAAGTTTCATAATAAAGGATATTGATACTACTCCCTCCATCCATGAGTACTTTAGTGAACTTATAACCTCCCACCTGAGGTGCCACCACCAGAGCCAGATGACCCGGATTGTCAACCCGGGGTGGATGATCTTCTCTACTCCACACAATCGGCTGCTCAGACCAACGCAAATAACGGGGCATTCACCGCCCTTTTATGAAGCTTCTGATCACGCTTGTCCAAGCTAGTGGTGAAGACATGATACTGTCCGCTATTCAACTGCTTCGGGTTGCTCTGGTAACCCGACTGCTGCTGCTGCTGATTGCCATGATGATTATAGCCACCTTGGCTACCCTGATTGCTTTGATTGTTATGTCCACCCTAATTACCGTGGAAGCCTGAACCGGAATTTCCTCCACCATAACCCGGCCCATGAGACCCGGGGCCCGAACCGCCTCCTGGTCCATGATCATACCGGAAAGAATCAGAATTTTTGAACTCTTGCATGATGTAACAATCTTTCCAAAGGTGCGTGGACGGTTCCTCCTTCGTCCCATGCTTTGGACAAGGCTGGTTCAACAGATAAGACAAACGGTCCGGATTAGGACTTGGCCTTCCACGGCGCTGGGGCGGTTTACCCTTACGCCGCTGGCCCTTGTCATGTGTATTAGTGTTAGCCACAAAGTCTAAACCGTGGTCCGCCGTACGCTTGCCGCCATTTCCATGACCCGCCGGGTTGTGGTGCTGCCCCTTGGTGTTGCCGCTCTTCTTTCCCTTCCCTGTCTTATCATCGCCAGACTCGGGATCCTTGGTACTATCAGAGTCGGCATACTTCACCAGTGCAGCCATGAGGGTTCCCATGTCATTACAATGACGTTTGAGCCGTCCCAACTTCAACTTCAGGGGTTCAAACCAGCAATTGCCTTCCAATGTTAAAACTGCGGTGTCAGCGTTGATGCGATCTGATGAATGCAAAATCTCCGAAACCCGGCGCACCGAATGGGTTGTTGACTCTCCTTCCTCCTAGACACAGGCAGCTAAGTCCACAATTGACATGGGCTGCTTGCATGTATCCTTGAAATTCTGAATAAACCGGGCTCTCAACTCGGCCCATGACCTGATAGAATTAGCCGGTAAGCTCTTTAACCAAGTGCGGGCTGTCCCTTCTAGCATCATGGTGAAGTATTTCGCACATGCCGCATCATCCACATCCAGCATCTCCATGGCCATCTCATAGCTCTCAGCCCATGTTTCAGGGGATAAATCGGCGGTGTAATTCGGCACCTTGCGCAGGCCCTTGAAATCCTTGGGCAGGCGCACATTGCGCAATGCTGGGACAAGATATGGCACTCCCAAAGAACTAGAGGTAACTCCTGGTTCCACCAACGTGGTTGGACGAACCGGAGTAAGCTGACGGGCTTCATGCTACGCCGCTAACTCGGCTTCTCTGCGTGCCCGAGCCCGGTCCACCACCTCCTGAGCATCACCAGCACCACCCGCCGGGTTATTGCCACGGGGCGGATCACGGTTTCGCGCATTGCTTGACACTGCCGGTTCATCCATACGCCCGTTGTAACTCCGGCTTGGATGGGGAGTGGAATGAATCCGATCGCGACTATATGAATAAGCCTCCTGTTGAACCAGGGCTGTCTGAAGAAGCTCCTTAACCCGATGCGTCTCGGCCGCCTCTGGAGAATCGCCTTCGATCGGGATGGCCGCCAGCCGTGAAGCGGCAGCGACAATGTTGTCCATTGGGTTAGAATAATGACCCGGCGGCGTGGGGACATGCGGTGCCATAGTGTTGTTCTGACGAGGCGGATCCACCAAACGTGGCTGAACCGGCGCCCCTGCCCCCGGTGCCTCCGCCCGGTTTACCACCGGCGGATTACTGGTCCCCGCTCCTGGGGTGTAAAAAAGATTTCTAGCGTCATAAACCGGCGGCAAGCGAGATCGGTGCCTCCTCTTCAGGACTTCGTTCGACGCACTCTGATCCAGCATAATCCGGTAAGCTTGTGCATCCAAAGCGGCCCGCTCCGCGGCTATCCTAGTATCCTCAGCTGCTAAGTCGGCTTTGGCCTCGGTGATCTGATTTTTCACTTTCGCGATTTCCGCATTGTGTGCATCCTGATCCGCCGGGTTAACCTCCGCCATCAGCGTTGCCAGCGCGTCAAACAAATCAGATAGAACCTGAGCTGGCGGTCGCACAGGGCCTCCTGCCCCGGCCGCTGCTGCCGCTGCCGATCCGGAAATCATCGCCACTGCGGTCGAAGAGTGGAGCGCCGGTTGCGTGCCGGCCATGAAGATCGCCACCCGGTTTGGCAGATCAAAGGTGTCCGGAATACTGTTGCCATCGGAACAGCCCCCAATCCGGCCATCTTGTAATTGATATAACGACTCGATCTCTCCGGTCGATGACTCGTCGCCGGAATAAACGATGGTCTCACCACCAGATTCCGATCTATCCTCAGATTCCCCTCCATGGATAACTCCCACGAAGGCACGCTTCATGACAGGCTTGACCCGGGCAGATCTTGCACGCTGAGCCGTTTCGACGAGGTCGGTGCAGACGTCCGGCTCAGGGCCCGGTTCGCCAATCTTGCCAATGAAAACGTGTATGCCACCAAAGGGGACTCGGTACCCTTACTCGATTGAGCTGGCCTCAGGGCCCCAGCCTGCATCGTCGATGTAGAGCTTGCCGCGACGACTCTTGGTCATCCGGCCCACAGCGTAACCCTTGAGTCCTTCGAAGTTGCCCTCCAAGAACTTGAAACCATCGTGCGATAGCCCCACGGTGGGCGCCAACTGTCGTGGTTTTGTCACGGCAGATGTCCTAGAGAAAGGACTTAGTCGTGGAGCCATCGCTACGGGTTAGCTTAAAGGGGTTAAAGCGGACAAGGGACGCAAGAGAGTTTTATACTAGTTCGGCCCCTTACGATGAAGGTAAAAGCCTACGTCTAGTTGTGATGGAATTGATGGGGTTTCGATGAACAGGGAGCGAATACGCTTTGCCTGAGTCTCGAGTTGTTGTCTGTTGTCCCTGAACCGCCGCCAGGTCGTCCCCTTATATATATGGGTTGACGCCCGCCGGTTTACAGAATCCCGAGGCCGGCTCATCATCGTGTCCGGCTCGGTCTCTGCTACTTCTATCTTACAACACAAGTTTACATGTCAATGCCGGTTTATGTCTACATGCCTTAAACCGGCTTTGGGCCCTGGGCCTTCATGAAGCGCCACCGTCTGTCTTCATGGACTTCGGATACAGATGAACTACTTATGGGGTTAACCCGGCCTCTCCTGGCCGGTTTACGCCCAGTGGTAATATCCCCAACAGTTGTAAAAGTTCTTCAACTAATGGCCCTACGTACACATCAATGTACGTTGCCGGGTTGCTTAGCGCCTTGGATGAGTACCTCATGTGCATAGGAGGTGAGAGCAGAGCAGCACACACCTCCCACACGCCGGCCGGCCAATAAACAGAGGAGTGAGCGGGCAGGGGCGAGCATATATATAGGCATCTCTTTAGTCCCGGTTGGTGGCTGGAACCGGGACTCAAGGTTAGTCCCGGTTTCAGCCACCAACCGGGACTAAAGGGGTTGCGCCAGGAGCGAGGACCTTTAGTCCCGGTTCGTGTCTGAAAGCGGGACTAAAGGGGTCAGACGAATCGGGACCTAGGGCCCCCGAGGCCCGGCCGGCGCCCTGACCGCTCGAACCGGGACTGATGCACCCATTAGTCCCGGTTCGTAACTCGACCGGGTCTAAAGCTCTGATCCGGCCAGGACCAAAGCCATGTTTTCTACTAGTGCATCTTCGTGCCCCAACTCCTTAGTATCACAGCAGCAATGTCGTCTGGATCCTTGGCATCGTTAGCCATGACACCATACTCTTTCATGTGGAAGATAAATTTCTTTCATGTTGCTATGACCTCCCCAACTTCTAAAAATAAGGAAGTACAAGAACATGTATGAACTTGCAACATACACAGATACTTTAACGCCATCATGTGGCTTTCAAACGCATTGTTTTCCTTTTCCTAATTAAAAAAAGGAACATGGGCGCACACACATGCTTTCACGCCGCGCCTATGCCCGCTAGTTACTATATTATCCTGGTAACTAGAGTAGACACACGCAATTAAACCAGTGCAGTATGAAAATTGCACGGTCGGCTAGTAATATGACAAGGCGAAAATACAGATGCATGCATCGAGCTCGCTCGAAGTCACATAAGGCTCAGAGAGCATGAGACCGGTGGGCCACCCGTGTATTAGTCTGGTCGGATTCACACACTTATTTACCCGGCTTGGTCAAAGTATGCAATGCTACCACGATCAGATCGGTCGACGACTGCGTGAATTGAAGTGCTCTCTTCATTTCTCTTGGATCTCACACTGCGCAAGTAGTTGAATATTCACTCCACCATAAACTATTGTCCTAAGTCACCGGTGACCTCATCCAAGATTCCATGACAAGAGCTACAGTGCACGCACTCGCGAGCAGACGACTTCCTAAGTAGTACCGCCTTCACCGGAGAGCTGCAGATGCCTTTTCACGTCGTCCGTGCCGCCGGCCGGTCCTGCATGCCAAACGACCAAGAGCAACCGCGTGACACAACTGCCCCACATGCACCGCCACCCGACGAAACACTTAACCACCGCACTGTTGACGATGGAGCAGCATGTCTCGTACATACGGAGTACGTGCCGAGAGACATGCTACAGGTGTGTGCGTGAGGCCCGTGAGGACACGCCTATATATACGACCATAATACGTACATACGATCGGACGCACGAGCCCATGCATGGATACGCTCGTACTCCGGTTACGTGGGGTACGCATGCGCGTCCGGCAACGGCATGTCGTTGCCGATGGGAGGAGGCCGGCCGGAGTTGGTTGCTTCCGGCGACGGGGCAAAGGCACGTGTGGAGCCGGCGGGTTTGGCCGGCAGCCCATGCAATCGAGTCCGCTCGTCCGCCCTATGCAATAAACACCGCGACGGCGACGTGCAACTTGGTCACGTAGTAACCACATGCAAATGCAATTTGGCGGCCTGCCCGGTCCTCTCCTCTCCTCTCTCCGCCCCGTCCGGCCCCATCCACGTACCGGACTACCGGCGGATAGGTAAGTACATGTACTCTCGTCCTTCCTAGAAACTACAATGCGTGTTTCATGCATAGCATCGGCCTTATCATCGATCGATAATGCATGCTAGCTAGCCAGTACTACTACGATCTCCGAAAGTAACGATCTCCGGCAGGAGCAGTACCGACCTAGATATGAGGCCCTAGCTAGCACGGAGGTAGTAGTACTCTCCCAGCTAGATGTAAAATGATATAGATGTTTTCGGCGCGGGACTAGCTTTTCCAGAAGCTCGTGTCAGAGAGGACAATGGGTCGAACATGACACGGCAGAGATCGGTGGCGCGTACGCAAACTGTTTCTTGACTTTGCCGTACGTGCCCCCAGCTCTTCTTCAGTGTTTACTGTAGCTAGTGGTGGGCAGCCTAGCCAGAGGCCCAGCGCTTACTGATCAATCTCAAATCTGCGATCTATGAGCACTTACGTACTTCGCAGTTACACGCCCCATGACCCATTCGCGCGATCCATAGCTAGCTATAGCTATAGCCTAGGCTGGTCTCGACGTGGACGCATCGACCGATCAGCACATACAGCCGCGCCGCGACGTACCGTACGCGCGCACGTACCCGAAAAAACCGGTTTTGGCAACAGCCGAAGGATGGGAGCCAGAAAGCACTCGCACCGGCATGCATCCCCGAAGCACACACGCTTTAGCTGTGAGTGAGCCTTGATGAGTCCAGTGTAGCCGATCAGCTACATACGACACGGCCGGCTCTTCCTTGGTTGAAAAGAGGACCTACCCCTGCTCCGTGGATACATGTTAGATACCACCCATCTTCACACGAGCGGCCGACACGTGGTTCCGTCCATTTACTACTCCTCACGCGATCGGCCGTTTGTTCGGTTGGTCATGTCATGTCGTGAGAACAGAGAGGAACAGAGGTGCTAGTACGTAGTAGTAGGAGAACTGTGCTGCTGCTACCTGTAGAGTAGCACTCCAGCACAGGTAGATACTACCTCCGTGCTAGCTAGCTAACTGGAGTAGATGTAGTAGTCGGGTGGCCGGCCGGGCCTAAAGCAAACAATAAACATGCCCCACGGAAGGGCCGAAGGCGAGCTCGTTAGTTAGTTAACTAAAGGCGCATATGTGGGTATCGATCTTCTGGATCGGGGACACACGTACGTGGCGTGTAACGTAATCCCGCGGCAAAGATAGCCGAGGAGGGCGCGAGCACGCGGTGGCGGTGGCGGTGGGCGCCCTGCCGCCTCGCCATCGGCCCGAGACCCACCACCGCGGCGTGCCCCTCACATGCGCGCCCCTTTTGCCCGCCACAAGCTACCAGCGGGAGCGGCAGCTGTGCACCCACCCGGCCCGAGCTAATCTACCGTCTGTGGCCTGCGGCCGCCCCGCGCCGCGCGCGCACGCCGTACGTGGCCGTGCCTGGTTCGCGCGCCTGGATCTCGCAACGGGCGCTGCAGGCACGTATTCCCCCCCCGGGTCGCGGGATCCGCCGGCCGGGCCGATCGGCCGATGGAGACGGCCGGACGGGAAGGCGGGGCCGGACCAGACCACCGATCGACGACGGGGCCCTCGTGTCGTGCCGTCCAGCGGTGGAGAGGCTCGTGACATGACGGTCACGCGGCCGGAGCCAGGGCGGCCAGGCCCCGATCGGCCACATGGACGGCGGCCTTAAACACGAGCACGCGCTCGCCACGCGACGGTCACGTGAAGGTTGGCGCGCGCTGTCCGGTCGCTAGCCCGCCCGGTTGGTTTCGATGGCCAACATGGCAGCGGCGCAGGGGCTCCACGCTTCGGGCGCCCGAGATTTGCGTCCCGCCGTTCGGTAAACCCCGCCAAACTGAGCCCACCCCCATGCATGCAGCAAACCAACTCCTAACTAATTATACGTATAATTATACTACTGTATAAGACGTTTACATGTACATGCATGAATAAAAAACCGTAGGCGTACGTGTTGCGTCACTCTCCCTCAATCATCGCGCTGAATCCAGGCGCTAATCTCCTGTGTTAGGTACGTTTGCTGCACATAAAACACGTACTACTACTAGTTAATTAAAGCGGCGTGTCATGTGTCACTGTGCTGGCATGCACACAGCACACGACAAGAGAATGAAAGGCGTATGTGCATGCATGTACGCGTCCGCTCTCACGTCCCGGGCAGCCCGCCGGGGACAGGGCATCTTTTGGGTCTGGCGCTCGACTTGTTTTCTTGTGCATAGTGCGGATATATATAGTTGATTGACGTAGTTAATAAAAGACTTGCCGCTGATTAGAGAGTTGCTGTGTTGCACGTATGTGTGCAAGTGCAATACAATAGTTGCGTCCGTGTCCGTTCTCACGACAATGACGGAAGGGTGGAGAGAAGAGGTCATCGATCCATGTCCCTGTTTAGCTTTACAAGGTGCGTGTTCTTTCTCCGAAAAGCTTGTTACTCCATGATCAAAACTCTCAATTTGCACTACTCGGCTAATTAGGCAATGCCGACGATTGGCAGGGGTTTGATTCGTCCACACATCAGTTCGTGGTACATACACGTACGCTTAACAAGGCTCGGAGCCAGGAGACCGAGCCGAGGGACTTTCGCTTCGGATAACATCAAATCACAACCTCAAACGCAACGAATGATCTTGTCGATTTCCTGGACGTTGCTGGATCGGTCAGCATGGCGAGGAGGCGAACACGTCTAGCCAGGGGTTCTTTCCCGGTAAAACTGAACAGTCCTGCAAGGCAGCATGGGGCACATGGCCAGTGGTGGGTGGTCATTTAAGTAGGGCCCAACGAGCTGCCTCTCCACCTGTGGGGCCCACGCGCCGATGACAGTGGGGCCCGGGAGGCCTGGCTCATCAGTGATTAGACGGAGAGAGACACGCGGGCCCGGCTACCCCGTTAGCGTTCCTACTTTTGCTCTCCGCCAGTAGCTAGTGCTATAATTACTTGCCGGGGTCGAATTATCTCCGCGCATCTACATCGTTCCCCAATCCGTTCTCCTCCCTATAAAGACACCCTCTCCCTTTCTGTCTCCCTCACACACTCCTCCAGCGATTGCACAACTAGAAGTTATCCAGCGAGTATCCTGAGCAGCTCGACGTCAGCGAGGGCCTCCCTTCGCTCACCGGCCAACCGCCCGGCACCTTTTGAGCGTACACACTCCGTAGCTTTGTTAGCCGGCGGGAGTCTGCAGTCTGCTTGCTCCGGCACTAGCTAGCTTGCTCATCCCGGCCGGCCAGCGACGTAGCAGCGGCTAGGAAGAAGATGTCGAGCAGAAGGTCGTCGCGCGGCGCCATCTCCGACGAGGAGGTCAACGAGCTCATGTCCAAGCTCCAGTCTCTGCTCCCCAACTCTCGCCGCCGCGGCTCCAGCCAGGTAACTTGCTTAAGCTCACAACAGCGATGCACACGCACATTACTCTACCACTCGCCAGCTAGCTAGGTGGTTGCATTGTCCGTGCGAGTTTGACTTGCACGAAGCCAGCACGAAATAACGGGGAGTGAAATGAAAATGCAGGCGTCGACGACGAAGCTGCTGAAGGAGACGTGCAGCTACATCAAGAGCCTCCACCGGGAGGTGGACGACCTCAGCGACCGGCTGTCGGACCTCATGTCGACCATGGACCACAATAGCGCCGAAGCGGAGATCATCCGCGGCATCCTCCGCTCGTGATCGTACCACAGCGCCGGCCGGTCGATCGGCGAGAGCTCAACCGCCAGGACAATTAAGCGGCAGCGGCGCCATGGGTCTCTCCGCCGGCCAGCCGGACACGTACGAGAGCTTTGCTTAGCTAGGGTATATATATCGTCCTCCACATATTTAAATATGTAATGTCTCTTTTCTGCTCCCTTTCTGCCTAGATCTGATCGTGTAGATCAAAAAATGTACTGCGTGTCTCTAAGCTTCACTCCGTCTGTACTACGTAGGGCATTAGCTTAGCTAGCGTTCCTACCTTGGGCCAAAGCTTATCCTCGCGCGCTGGCTGCTGCTTGAGCTAATCTTTCGATCGTCTCCTCCGTGTGCTTCCCTCGCTAGCTCGGAGCTGGATAGATAGCTCCCCCCGTCCTCCTGTCTGCCTCTTCCCCTCTTTTGTTGTCCCTTTCTTGATCTACTACTCGATCTGTAAATTTAGTTGGTGGCATTGGATCGAGTTGTGTCCTCTATAGACAACCGACCGACCACTACTACGGTACTACTACTACCTAGAGCAAATTAATATCATCGTCATGTTGTACCACCCCAGCTTTAACTTTTGTTGGAATACGTACTACGAGATCAAATTAATACTAGACTGGAGTGTACTGTACTGTACCGTACTGTTCTTTTTTATGTATGGTATTAAGATATGCAAATGATGCCGGGCTTTCATGCTTGCTTCCTCTAATGCCCTCTCGCCCTCGATCGGCCCTATCCGTACGTACGCACGTGAAGCAACGCGTTTACTTTCATCAGGTTAAAAACACGATGATTAGGCTATGCTATTTATACTTGCATATAGATCCAGTGGTACCACTTGACATGTATGGAATGGCCCGCTTGTGGTTGCGGTGGCTCCGGCTGTTTTGATGCTACGACCAGTGACTCTGCTTGTGCTACGGAAACGGCACGGCGTTGTGTGAAAAGAGTGCAAACCCGGTCTCTCTCTGTGTGTCTCCGCACCAGTGCATGTGTCTCCACTTGGGTTTGTCCTTTCTTTAATCAGTACTTACTGAAAGAAAATAGACGAGGGGATCAGGAAAGGCTTCGCGTCAACTGCCTTGTTTTGCCCGCTGTTAATGCTGCGTGGACGCTGTCGACCACCCTCCTCCCTTCTCTTTCTGCGCGCGCACCCCGCATTCATGTTTGTACGATCGATATATCCACCGGCGTACTACCAGACGAGACGACGACCGGTGTGGTGAAGTCGCCCACCCTACAATGCCGGCCGATGAAAAGCATCCGGCTAACATACCGTCTTTGGACGAATTAGGCCAACTCCAGCGCACGACCCTAAGCGACGTTTGTTTCTCTTCTCATCCGGCATCTTCGACTTTGGCAGCCTGCAAGTGCGCGACATGGACGGCACCAGTGTTCGCCGAGTGGCATGAAGATGAGGTGTTCGTTGAAATGCCTAAGAGAGGAGGAGGAAGAAGGAGGTAGATGCTAACGTGTGGGTCCCATTTGTAATAACGGTAAATATAATAATCAAAACAAAATGGGTCCTACATGTCATAAACACGTTTAAAATTGGCAAAATGTTCATCAAACTCGGTAGTTTTTTGTCAAAAATTAAGTAAATCTGGTAGTCTTTTGTCACTGTTAAGAAATGATAGTTCAGTGGGACACAAACCCTAAATATGATAGTTTTTTTGTTAAATACTTCATACAAAGTAGTTAGCTAGTGAAATTGTCGAACTACATGCATGCCCTATACACCCAGACGGACATAGTATATAGGATCGGTAGAGTGACATAGTAAATAGCTAATCAAATTTTAACCCTGGTGGCCACGAAATAACTAACCTTACGAGTTTTCTAGAAACCTGGTATAAATGCACACATGCAATCACGCACTCACTCGCTCATATGAACATACGCATCTATACCCTACTGGCAGGAACATCTTTGAGAGACTATGCCAGAAATTATAAGCACCTTATAAGATTCTTTTAGCTGCTCAACATGAGTGAATGGTGGACAGCTAGCCATATACAGCGCAACAAACTAACGTGCATCTGGCGCAGCCAAGGACGCGCGATTTCCCTGTATGGACAGTCACTGGTTTGTGCAAGTTTCTTAGGGGTTTCTTGGGCAAAGTATTACGCGCATACACGCATGTGCCCTACTATCACAATGTGCAGGTAGGTTCGTTTAATTGTTGATGATGGGTGGACAGCGTTGCTATCTTCTGCAAGGAACCCCACATGCATGCCAATGCCATGCTACTACTACGAAACAGTGTGCATGATATGTACACTGGCCGTAGCGGCTAGCTAGTTCGACGGCGGCGCAGGCAAGAAGGAAAAAGAAATAGTGTCTTTTTGAAGAGAGCGTTCTCTCGGGTTTCATAAACTGAAACCACAATGTCTTTTTACAAACTACAGCCCTAACAGTAAACTAAAAAACGAGGCGACGAGACGAGAAATGAAATAGGGAAAGTTCAGACGTTGCCAGACTTGACCAATCAAATAGCATAGCATGCTCAACATCCCCATCTCCTATGGCCTTTGGGCCATGGAGGTGCGCAGGACCTCGGCCCACGTCGGCTGGAGGGACCTTGTTCGCATTCTTGTTAGGTTAAGTGTCTATGTTGGGATAGTGATGCGGCGGCACACTACTAGGAAAAAGCCTACTAGTGGCGCACCAGTTTTGCCTACAAATGGCGCACTACTGGTGCGCCACTAGTATTTTTTACTAGTGACGCACCACTGGTGCGCCATTAGTATCTGGTATACTAATGGCGCACCAGGCAGTGCGCCATTAGTATAGGCCACGGTGCGCCATTAGTGTAGGCCACTGGTGCGCCATTAGTATAGGCCACGGTGCGCCATTAGTATTTTTGAATTTTGAAGGCGGGAAAATAGTAGTGGCGCACCGTCTAACCCCCACCGTGCGCCATTGCTATTTTTGAATTTTGAATTTGGATCTGGATCGTGATTTTTTTGCCCATTTTTTGCTCGTTTTTTTGCTTTTTTTTTGCACGAATTTTTTTCAAATTTTGTTCTCGTTTTTGGATCTTGTACGTTCTTTTGCCGTGTTCTTTTGCCGGAGAGGAGGGCCGAGGTCACCAGAGAGGAGGAGGAGGAGGTCACCGGAGAGGCGCTCGCCTACATCGCCGGAGAGGAGGAGGAGGTCACCGGAGAGGCGCTCGCTTACATCGCCGGAGAGGAGGAGGAGGTCGCCGGAGAGGAGTTCACCGGAGCACCGGAGAGGAGGAAGGAGAAACCGTGAGGGGAGGGGAGGAGAGGAGGGAGGAGGAGCTCATCGGAGAGGAGGGAGGAGGAGATCACCGGAGAGGAGGGAGGAGGAGATCACCGGAGAGGAGGGAGGAGAAACCGTGAGGGGAGGGGAGGAGAGGAGGGAGGAGGAGGTCGCCGGAGAGAAGGAGGAGGAGGTCGCCGGAGAGGAGGAGGAGGTCGCCGGAGAAGAGGAGCGGAGTATGGTGGAGGAGAGAAGGGGAGATGGAGTGGAGGAGAGGAGGAGATGGAGTGGAGGAGAGGTGGAGTGGAGGAGAAGAATGAAGAGGTAAGGAGGAGAGGACCACGCCCAGCCATATATACGGCATAGTAATGGCGCACCGTGGGCAGGTGCGCCATTACTAACTTTTTTTTATTTTTTTATTTTTTTTTTGAATTTTGAAGGCGGGAAGATAGTAATGGCGCACCATGGGCAGGTGCACCATTAGTAAGTTTGAATTTTTTTGAATTTTTTTGCCTCTCCAGATCTTAAAAGCCCCGTATCTTTTTTTCTGTTAGGTTTTTGAGGATTTTGAAAATGTTTAACAAGGTTGCCCCAGTTAAATTCGGATGTAACTTTTCGAGTAGATGATTTTTCATATAAAAAACTTTTTCATCCTAGTTCGTATGCAAAAGTTATGCCCATTTTACAAATTCTCGAGAGATTTTGCAAAAAGTCGAAAATTCATGTTTGTAAATTTTGCTAACAACTAGACCACATATCACATGGGAATCTTATTTTATTTTATTTTTTTGACATTTCTATCATTTTCTTTTATTTTTTTAAACTGAAAAGGCGGTCCGGGGGGGTTCGGGGGAATGTTTGGGCCAAACTACTAATGGCGCACCGTGGGTGTGGTGCGCCAACTAGTAATGGTGCACCACACCCACGGTGCGCCATTAGTAGTTTAAAAAATAAAATAAAATAAAAGGTTGAATTTTTTTTGAAACATATTTACTAATGGCGGACCGTGGGAGTGGTGCGCCATTACTAGTTTAACTAGTAATGGAGCACTATCCCCTGATGCGCCATTAGTAGTTTTGAAAAAATAAAATATTTTTTTTTACTAATGGCGCACCGTGGATGTGGTGCGCCATTAGTATTTGCACACTAATGGCGCACCAACACATGATGCGCCATTACTATTTAGTAATGACACACCACATGCATAGTGCGCCATTAGTGTCCATATTGGCTATAGCTGTTTTTGTAGTAGTGGCAATGCCTCTCAGTAGGAATAATGTCTCCCACGCTCTACCCCATTCCCGATGACTCTAGCGTCATCGGAGGGCGTGTGGAGGTGTGTATCCGTCGGATCTCGCGGGATTCGATCGGTGCTGGTGTTCGATGAATTTGTTTGGATCCGGCCTTCGTTTGTCTTCGTCTGGGTGTTTACATGTATGATCCTTCTGATATACGACTTTCTTCATCGACGATGGTTACTGCTCTCATGTGTTGGTTCTATGGGGTCTTAGCACGACGGCTTTCCGACTGTTTACTGCATCAAGATTTGACCGGCTCCGACGAGGGAGAGGCGATGACGGCGACGCGCCTACGACACGCTCCAGTGCTTGCAGTCGTCGCTAGGTGGTCCATGAACCTGGTTGTAACTTTTATTACCTTTGGTGTTCTTTGTATTACCATGATTGAAAATAAATAGATTGAAAGTTTCTCACGTAGAAAAAATATCATACACAACATAACAGTAAAAGACACCTAAAAGGAGCCAGCTGGACGAAGTCTTGCACAGCAGCAGCACACCATCAAGCCATGATTCCGTTGAGCCCCGCTCTTCAGCCATGCACAACTTTATAGACTTCACTTGCCATCATTGCAAACATTCTTATTCCCCATCTCAGTGTTTATTGACTTGCCTTATTTTCCTAGAAATAATTACAATCGTTAGGTTGTCTGGCAATCATATTAACATGAACACAAGGGTCAGAAATCTTATTGTTATCAAGAATCATATTGTTCCTCGATTTTTCATGCCGTCCAAAAGACTACAAACACCCCAACTATCATAAGGTGTTTCTCAGGTTTCTTGGACTTTTAATACAAACAACAAACAAAGGATGTGCAGTATGAGGCAAATCCAGCAAACTGAAAGTAAATTTCGAAATTGTCGAAAACATTTTAAAGATAGAGCATTGCATGAAAAGATGATCAATATATTCATCCTTGCCACAAGAAGGACAATTTTTACTACCACTCCTGCCTCTGTCGACCAGGTTATCTTTAGTTAAGACACTATTTCTAAGCACCAACCACATAAAAACTTTAATCCTAGGAGGCATTTTGACTTTCCAAAGAAATTTCTAAGGAAGTCTAACCCCATTTTTCAATCAGCTATCTATAGTAATATCATTTAAGATAGTAATTCCACTTTTGGTCAAGGTCCATCTAACAACGTCCTTTTGATAAGTGAGTTCAAGATTCTTATAAACCTCTTTAATATGATCTCATAATTCTGAACAATCTCCCACGACATCTTTCTAAATTTTATCCATCAAGACCTTTATTAATGACCTCAACAAAATAGAGGTTTTGTCAAAATGGATGTTATACAACCTAGGGTAATGGTCAGACTCGATCAAGTGGATCCACTATTATATGAAGGAAACAGTTGGAAGAAGAGAAGTCATGCTTGCGATGGAAGGGGGAAAGACTCCACTAAACACACACAATGCTAGCTAGGCAATAAAATCATTGCAATGATAGTGGGCTTAGTGGCCGGCCAAGCGTCGATGCATGGGAAATGATCGTTCCTATTCCAACATGAGAGAAACGCTCAGTTCACACCTAAGAGAGGGCTCGAACGAAATGCATGCGATGGATGGATAATTGCTGATGTGGCATATTGCTGAGGTGGATAGACTGCATGTTTAGATAAATAGGTTAGTGGAGATGAATCTCTTAGATATATAGGATTAGTGTTAAGAGGTTTGTCACCTATCCACCAGTGTTAAGAGGTTCCTATTCCAACGTGAGAGAAACGCTCAGTTCACACCTAAGAGAGGGCTCGAACGAAATGCATGCGGTGGATGGATAATTGCTGATGTGGCATATTGCTGAGGTGGATAGACTGCATGTTTAGATAAATAGGTTAGTGGGGATGAATCTCTTAGATATATAGGATTAGTGTTAAGAGGTTTGTCACCTATCCACTGGTCTTCCCAGAATCTCATATTCACACCATTATCCACAATGAATTTGCATAAGGAAAAATTGTTCCTTATATTCAAGTAATTCACTCCAGAACTGAGAATCCTTGTGCCTAGATTTAATGTCAGCCAAACATTGACCTGTCTGATACTTATTGAGCGAGATAGTTTGCCACAAGCATTCTAAATTAAAGATTTTTCACCACTATTCACGCAATCATGTTGTAACATCCCAAATTTTCAATTTGTAATGTTATACATAGATCATCATATGCATATCATATTTTATTTGCATTTTGGTTTTGATCCTAGAAATTCTAAGCGACTCAAGGACCTACGGAGAGAGTTGGGGATTTCATTTATTTTCATATTTGAATTTTCTCAAATATTGAAAAGAGGATCATTTTGGTTTTAATAATTTTTCTCACCAAAAATATTTCCATATAAAAATAAATGAGAGGAGATAATATGACTTCTCCAAAATAAAAGAAATATTGGAGGAAAATGTTAAAATCAAATAAATAATTTTATTTGGATTTTATTGCTATTTTATTTGAATTAGAAAAATATGCATTTTAGGCCAAGAAAATGTTCACTTTGTGCTAAATATTTTTTTTAGACGGCAAAAATTGTATTTGGCATTTTTAGAATTTTTTAATAATTCTTTAGGATTTTTTCTTCGGCGGAATCTATTTAAAAAAACTCCCGGACAGGCCCGTCGCGCGCCACCGCCTGCCCCCGCTCGCCCGCGTGCCCGAGCCGGACTCCTGCCGGAGTCCGGGATGCCCCCGCCGCCGCGGCTTGCCTCCTCCCCAAGTCGGACCCCCCTTCCCCCTTTATATGCCGCAGCCGCCGCCCCCTCCTCTCCTCGTTCCGAACCCCGGGCCGCGCCGCACCCCGCCGAGCCGCGCCGCGCCCCGCGCCGTCGCCCGCCTCGCCGAGCCACCGCCTCGCCGTACTCGCACCGCCGCCGTCGGATCCGAGCCGCCGCCGTTGGTTTTTTCCGGTTTAGGTAAAAACTGATTGGTTTTTTTAAACCCTAGATTAGTTTTTTTCTTTTTGATCGGTTCAGTTTTCTCGGTTTAGTTCGTTTGCGAACGTTCGTTCGTTCGTTTTAACGAACAAATTTCACCCGTTCGTCTCTGTTAGCGGACGTTCGTCCGATAGATTTTTCTTTTTCTTTTTTTCGGCCAGGGACCTATCTGCGATTATTTTTATCGCAGATTAGCCCCTGATCTTCAAACCCTTGCTGTTTCTAAACCGTTCGTCCAAATCCAGTGAAACCAACGCCAAAATCTTCGTTTCGAGCCTCTCTTTCTATTTAATCAACTTGAACAAGGTTTTGACAATTTAAAATTTGGTTTCAAGAAGATTTGAATTCGAAGTTTTTTTGACCGTAGTTTCAGTTCCGTAGCTCCGATTCGATTGATTCCTTTTGCAAATCGAATCTCTTCAGTTGGATTTTTTCAGATTTGACCTTCTTATTTGAGTTTTACTCTTGCATCTATGCTTGAGTGCTTATGTATGCTATTGTTTGTTTGCGATAGAATTCTCGGAGTGCGAAGCGTGCTACTACGGGTCTCTAGGGTTTGCGGATCGTTAGCAAGGCAATTAACACATTGATCATACCCCTTTATTACCCCGTTTTTATGCATTAGTTACAATCCTCAAACACTGCATGATTAGGTTGTGATTAACATGTGGGTATTGGGAAGTAGTTGATGAGGTAGAACCTATTGCCCTTTTATTATCAAACCCTTGGGAGTTATTTCTACGTTATGCTTATATTGCCATGCTATGCTCGTAGACGTGGATTGGGTTTGAGTGTGTCCATGACAGATGTGAGATTATTATTTAATGGTTAACTTAAGGTGGCTACTTAAATACACATCTGGGTGGATTGGTTGCGGGCACCTGGAGAATCCAGTGTTGTCCTAGGATATCCCGGAGTACCCGTGTGATCATCCTATGGTTCGCCACCCAGGCTCAAAGGGATCATAAGATTATTCATGCTAGAAACTTCCGTGTGTAGCCACAAGCTATTATGGGCTCTAGCATAGTTGAGTATGTTGCATGACCTCTTTCAGTGGTGGGCTAGGAGATGTAGGGAAAAGTAGGTGTAACTGTCTACCCAGAGTAAAGAGTTAATGTTTCTGAAAGGCCGTGTCTCGGTCATCCGTTTCTCAAACATCATGTAGTGCGAGAAATTCAACAGAGGAGATTGAGTCTTGTGGGGAAAAGTGCGCAAACCTCTGCAGAGTGTACAAACTAATCATGGTTAGCCGGTCCCCGGTTATTGACAACTTGAGTATCTGGTTCTTGGATTATCATGTTGATCTCATCACTCTAAATTAATTTGTTGGGTTATTAATACTGATTAATTGGGATTGAGTTGGAGGAACCTTCTCAATGTTTAACAACTACCATGATAGTTAAACAAAATATATTCCTTTGCTGTAGGGAAAATTTGGCTTTCCACAAAACATTATAACCATAGAGCCTCCACCAACCATATATGCATGTAGTGATAGCATTTATCCTGTTCATTGCTCTACTGTGTTATATTGCCAACATATTCCATGTGCTGACCCGTTTCGGGCTGCAACATATCATGTTGCAGACTTTTCAGACGAAGAGTAAGGTGCTCTAGGTCGTTCTCGTGCACTCAGCTATGCCGTTGAAGTTGATGGACTCACTTTATCTTCCAAGCCTTCCGCTGTTATCTTATTTAGATGGCCTTAAGCCATATTTATTGTAATAAGTTCTCTCTTGAGACTATCGATGTAATAAGTGTGTGATTGCTACTCTGTCATAAATCCTTCAAGTACTGTGTGTCAGCATTACCGATCCAGGGATGACACTTATGCACTGAGATTTGACCATCTGTGGTCGGATCGCTACAAGATGGTATCAGAGCACACGCTGATTGTAGGACACGACCACTAAGATGAGCCATAGGTCAGTCTTCTCTACTCATTTCTGACTCCTCTCCATATTCTACTCTATAGGATGGCAGACTCAAGGAACAAGTTTGCACAACCGGATGAAGACACGCCTTTTGAACGCCACTTGAAGGAAGTCACTAGGTACCTGAACATCGGAATACCAAGCTTCACCGGGACCTACACCGCCACTTTACCAGAAGAGGAGCGTTGGATGATTCGAGTTCAAGTTCCAGGAAGGACATTCATGCCAGTCACTGAACCCATAGAGTTTTCCTTTGAAGCACCAACCTGGAGTCTAGGAAAGAGCATGGCAGCCCACATCGCCATGGGACACATCGGCGAAGTTTACCACAAGGATCTAAAGGACACCATCTACCAGATATGTGGGCACCGAGATGAGCAATGGGAGATGATCAGCACCAGGAGGGACAGGTCCATTGCAGCCTTCATCCAGGAGTTAAACCAGCACATTCGTCGGCAGGAGAACCAGATGTGCGCAAGCATGATAGATTTGAAGAAGGTGATGACCAGGAACATGGAGCTAGAAGAGGAACTCAAGTCTACACGCGACGGATACGAGGAGGAAATCGCAATACTAGTGGAGAAGAATGATGACCTGACAAGGAAGCTAGGAGTATTCATGGGAGAACCCGCTCCAGGAGGAGATGACGACCATCCCGATGACATTCGTTCTGAAGACTACATCATCATCGACGACACCGACTCCGACCCCGACAGTAGTGATGATGATTATGAAGACGAAGCTGGAGCGGACATCATGGAGTCTTCCACCGATCAAAATTTCTAGTAGACCACCATATTATTAGTAGTATTTCCCCCATGTATATAGTAGTAGTCCGAGCACTTTAACGATAGTTAGATCGATTGTATGCCCTTGCTTGAATTGATTTGGTGTGATATGAATGTGTTTGTCTCGTGTGCATATGGGTAGTGTTTTCTCATTAGACCTCATTTTATTCTAATCTGTCCCCTCTAAACCCATCAGATGCCTCCGAGACGTGACCCCGGATTTGTCTTTCCACCGGAGCTCACCCAGTTGATCCAACAACAGAATGCCTTGATGCAGCTACTAGTCCAGAACCAAGGGAACAACAACAACAACCCACCGCCACCACCTCCAGTTGACAATTTAGCCCGTTTTCTAAGGTTGCAGCCGCCGGTGTTTTCCAGTAGCACCGAGCCAATTGTTGCTGATGACTGGCTACGCAGGATTGGAAGGGAGTTGACCACCGCAGGTTGCATAGATGCTGAGAAGGTGCGTTTTGCCGCACATCAATTGGATGGACCTGCAGCCTCATGGTGGGAGAATTACACAGCCATGTTCCCTATAGCCAATGTCACTTGGGAGCAGTTTCAACAAGCTTTCCGCACTGCACATGTCTCAACTGGAGTTGTGAGCATGAAGAAGCGTGAATTTCGCAACTTACGCCAGGGAAACCGTACGGTGGGGCAGTACGTGGATGAGTTTAGCAAGTTAGCCCGCTATGCCCCAGATGATGTGGCCACAGATGCCGCGAAGCAGGAGAAGTTTTTGGAAGGACTGAATGATGAGATAAGTATGCAGTTGATGGTGGCAACATTTCATAACTACCAGGAGTTGGTAGACAAGGCTCTTAAGATTGAAGGGAAGCAGCAGCAGATTGAGAGCCGCAAGAGGAAGTATGGATAAGGGAAGTACAATTCAGGAGCTCAGCAGAAGCCCCGTTTTACCCCGAACTCGGGAGGATATACTCATAACCATGGAGGCCATACCCACAATGGAGAAAGTTCACATAACCACAACGGCCCCAAGAATGGAAACGGGAATGGAGCAGGCAGCAATCAGAATCGCTCTAACCCAGCCACACCCGCCAGGAAGGATCTAAGTCACATTACTTGTTTCAAGTGCGGGAAGACTGGACACTACGCCACCGAGTGTTCTGAAGAAAAGAATGGTAACGACAATGGATGCTCTGGGAAGAAGCCCAACCCTTTCAACAGGGGACAAGTGAACCACGTGAACGTGGAGGAGGTTGAAGAGCAGCCAGATGCAGTTATCTGTAAGTTTTGGTTAAGTCATTTACTGCAATCGTTCTTTTCGATACTGGTGCATCGCATTCATACATTTCAAGGGGATTTTTGGATAAGTATAAGTTTCCCACTAAAGTTCTTAGGACACCTATGTTAGTAAGCTCGCCAGGAGCAGAGTATATGGCAAGCCAAGGATGTTTTCAGATGCCATTGACCATAGGTAGGCATGTTTTCCCCTCAGACTTAATAATTCTGGAGTCACAAGGATTGGATGTGATACTAGGCATGGATTGGCTATCGATGTATGGGGGAAACATCAATTGCGCCAGTAAGTCAATTTTACTCACTACACCGGAGGGAAAAAGGATCAAGTATGTATCCAGGCATGCGCCAAGGAGAACCCAAGTAAATTCCCTCTCAAGAGTTGTCCAGGAAGAAGTGCCTGTTGTGAAGGATTATTCGGATGTATTTCCAGAGGAGTTACCAGGCATGCCACCAGACCGAGACATTGAGTTTTTGATAGAACTGTTGCCAGGCACCGGACCGATATCAAAGAGACCACATCGGATGCCCGCAAATGATCTGGAGGAGATTAAGAAGCAGATCAAGGAGTTATTGGGGAAGGGTTACATTCGACAAAGTTCGTCACCATGGGGAGCCCCAGTGCTCTTGGTTGAGAAAAAGGATGGATCGTTGAGAATGGTTGTTGATTATCGGGGATTGAATGAAGTGACGATCAAGAACAAGTATCCACTGCCGATGATCAATGATTTGTTTGACTAGTTGCAAGGAGCTAAAGTATTTTCCAAGACCAATATGTGATCAGGATACCACCAGAAGATCCGAGAACAGGATATACCTAAGACAGCCTTCACCACAAGGTACGGGCTGTATGAGTATACGGTTATGTCATTTGGATTGACTAATGCCCCTGCCTATTTCATGAGTATGACGAATAAGGTGTTCATGGAATACTTGGATAAGTTTGTCGTGGTGTTCATTGATGATATCTTGGTGTACTCGAAGAATGAAGAGGAACACAAGGAGCATTTGCGTTTAGTTCTCGAGAAGCTCAAGGAACATCGGTTGTATGCCAAGTTCAGGAAATGCGAGTTTTGGTTGAAGGAAGTAGGATTTCTTGGACATGTTATATCAGGAAAAGGTACAACAGTAGACCCTACCAAGGTTCAGTCTGTCACTGATTGGCTAGCACCCACCTCAGTCGGAGAGATCCGCAGTTTTCTTGGACTCGTGGGATATTATCGGAGATTCATTGAGAATTTTTCCAAGATTGCGAAGCCTATGACGGAGTTGTTGAAGAAGGACACCAAGTTCAGATGGACATATGAATGTGAGGCAAGTTTCCAGGAGTTGAAGAAACGTTTGGTTACAGCCCCAGTGCTGATTCTGCCGGATATACACAAAGATTTCCAAGTGTATTGCGACGCTTCTCGCTTAGGACTTGGAAGTGTACTTATGCAGGACGGAAGAGTTGTTTCATATGCCTCACGACAGCTTCGACCGCATGAGTTGAATTATGCCACGCATGATTTGGAGTTTGCAGCTGTAGTGCATGCGCTCAAGACCTGGAGACATTTTCTTATTGGAAATCGTTGTGATGTGTACACGGATCATAAGAGTTTGAAGTACATTTTCACACAGAAGGAGCTGAATCTCAGGCAATGGAGATGGTTGGATCTTATAAAATATTATGATATGAAGTTGCACTATCATCCAGGCAAGGCCAATGTCGTAGCAGACGCTTTGAGCCGGAAGAGTTATGCGAATACCCTCGTAAGCGGAGGATTGCCAAAGGAGTTGGCCGAAGATCTCAGGGAGCTTCGTTTGGAGATAGTCCCTAGAGGTTTTGTTGCAGCATTGGAAGTTCAGTCGACATTATTAGGAAAGATTCGAGAAGCTCAGAAGGATGATAAGGAAATTGCTGAGATAAAGGAGAGGATGAGTAAAGGAAAAGCCAAAGGTTTTCGTGAGGATGAGCACGACACCTTGTGGTTTGAGGACCGTGTTTATGTGCCCAATAATGTGGAGATCAGGAAGTTGATACTTCAGGAAGCTCATGACTCGCCATACTCGATACACCACGGAAACACCAAGATGTATTTGGATTTGAAAGAGCGTTTCTGGTGGACTGGTATGAAGAAGGATATTGCCGAGTATGTAGCCGTGTGTGATGTATGTCAGAGAGTGGAGGCAGAACATCATAAGCTAGCAGGATTACTGTAGCCTATGCCGATACCCGAATGGAAGTGGGATAAACTTGGCATGGATTTCATCACCGGATTGCCCAAGACCCGATCAGGATATGATTCTATCTGGGTAGTAGTGGATTGTTTGACCAAAGTGGCTCACTTTATCCTAGTGAAAACCACATATACGAGTGCGAAGTTGGCCAAGATATATATGACCAGGATCGTATGTCTGCATGGAGTTCCAAGGACCATCGTACCAGATAGAGGGACCCAGTTTACATCAAAGTTTTGGCACCAGCTGCCCCAGACTTTGGGTACCAGACTAGAGTTTAGTACAGCTTTTCATCCGCATACACATGGACAGACCGAGATAGTCAATCAGATTCTGGAGGACATGTTGAGAGCTTGTGCGCTAGATTTTGGATCTAGCTGGGATGATAGTTTGCCTTACGCAGAGTTCTCGTACAACAACAGCTACCAGGCCAGTTTGAAGATGGCACCTTTCGAAGCTTTGTATGGAAGGAGGTGCTGGACACCGTTGATGTGGGATGAAATTGGAGACCATCAGTTGTTTGGACCAGATTTGATCAAAGAGTCCGAAGAGAAATTTAAGTTGATTCGCGATAGACTGAAGGTAGCTCAGTCCAGGCAGAAGAGTTATGCAGACTCAAAACGCAAGGAGGTAGTCTATGAAATCGGAGACAGAGCATATATGCGTGTGTCACCTCTGCGAGGAGTTAAACGTTTTGGAGTTAAGGGAAAGTTAGCCCCGAGATTTGTAGGACCATACCGAGTTTTGGAACGTATGGGAGAAGTGGCCTACAAGTTGGAGTTACCCGAAGGACTGTCAGGAGTTCATGATGTGTTTCACGTTTCCCAGTTGAAGAAGTGCCATGTTGAGATGGCCGATATTCCTCTGAGAGATACAGTGCCCCTGGAAGCAATTCAGTTGGATAGTGATCTAACCTATGAGGAGAAGACTGTCAAGATTCTCGAGTTTGCCAGCCGAGTCACACGCAGCAAGGTTACCAAGTTTTGCAAAGTTCAGTGGAGCCACCATACCGAGGATGAAGCCACCTGGGAACGAGAGGAAGATCTACGGAAAGACCACCCATACCTATTTTCTAGCCAACCCGAATCTCGAGGGCGAGATTCACCTTAAGGGGGGTAGGTTTGTAACATCCCAAATTTTCAATTTGGAATGTTATACATAGGTCATCATATGCATATCATATTTTATTTGCATTTTGATTTTGATCCTAGAAATTCTAAGCAACTCAAGGACCCACGGAGAGAGTTGGGGATTTTATTATTTTCATATTTGAATTTTCTTCAAATATTGAAAAGAGGATCATTTGGTTTTAATCATTTTTCTCTCCGAAAATATTTCCATATAAAAATAAATGAGAGGAGATAAAATGACTTCTCCAAAATAAAAGAAATATTGGAGGAAAAATGTTAAAATCAAATAAATAATTTTATTTGGATTTTATTGCTATTTTATTTGAATTAGAAAAATATGCATTTTTCAAAATTGCATTTTTAGGCCAAGAAAATGTTCACTTTGTGCTAAATATTTTATCTAGACGGAGAAAATTGTTTTTGGCATTTTTAGAATTTTTTTTATATTTCTTTAGGATTTTTTCTTCGGCGGAATCTATTTAAAAAAAACTCCCGGACCGGCCCGTCGTGCACCACCGCCTTCCCCCGCTCGCCCGCGTGCCCGAGCTGAACTCCGGCCGGAGTTCGAGATGCCCCCGCCGCCGCGGCTTGCCTCCTCCCCCAAGTCGGACCCCCTCCCCCTTTATATGCCGCAGCCGCCGCCCCTCCTCTCCTCGTCCCGAACCCCGAGCCGCGCCTGCTGCCGCGCCGTCGCCCGCCTCGCCGAGCCGCCGCCGCCGTCGGATCCGAGCCGCCGATGTTGGTTTTTCGGTTTAGGTAAAAACCGATCGGTTATTTTTTAAACCCTAGATTAGATTTTTTTTCTTTTAGATCGGTATGGTTTTGTCGGTTTAGTTCGTTTGCGAACGTTCATTCGTTCGTTTTAACGAACGAATTTCGCCCGTTCGTCTCTGTTAGCGGACGTTCGTCCGATAGATTTCTGTTTTTCTGTTTTTTCAGCCAGGGACCGATCCGCGATTGTTTTTATCACAGATTAACCCCTGATCTTCAAACCCTCGCCGTTTCTAACCGTTCGTCCAAATCCAGTGAAACCAACGCCAAAATCTTCATCTCGAGCCCCTCTTTCTGTTTAATCAACTTGAACAATGTTTTGACAATTTAAAATTTGGTTTTAAGCAGATTTGAATTCGAAGTTCTTTTGACCGTAGTTTCAGTTCCATGGCTCCGATTCGATTGATTCTTTTTGCAAATCGAATCTCTTCAATTGGATTTTTTTTCCAGATTAGACCTTCTTATTTGAGTTTTACCCTTGCATCTATGCTTGAGTGCTTATGTATGCTATTGTTTGTTTGCGATAGAATTCTCGGAGTGCGAAGCGTGCTACTACGGGTCTCTAGGGTTTGCAGATCGTCAACAAGGAAAGTAACACATTGATCATACCCCTTTATTACCCAGTTTTTATGCATTAGTTACAATCCTCAAACACTGCATGATTAGGTTGTGATTAACATGTGGGTATTGGGAAGTAGTTGATGAGGTAGAACCTATTGCCCTTTTATTATCAAACCCTTGGGAGTTATTTCTACGTTATGCTTATATTGCCATGCTATGCTCGTGGACGTGGATTGGGTTTGAGTGTATCCATGACAGATGTGAGATTATTATTTAATGGTTAACTTAAGGTGGCTACTTAAATACACATCTGGGTGGATTGGTTGTGGGCACCTGGAGAATCCAGTGTTGTCCTAGGATATCCCGGAGTACCCGTGTGATCATCCTATGGTTCGCCACCCAGGCTCAAAGGGATCATAAGATTATTCATGCTAGAAACTTCCGTGTGCAGCCACAAGCTATTATGGGCTCTAGCATAGTTGAGTATGTTGCATGACCTCTTTCAGTGGTGGGCTAGCAGATGTAGGGGAAATTAGGTGTAACTGTCCACCCAGAGTAAAGAGTTAATGTTTCTGAAAGGCCGTGTCTCGGTCATCCGTTTCTCAAACATCATGTAGTGCGAGAAATTCAACGGAGGAGATCGAGTCTTGTGGGGAAAAGTGCGCAAACCTCTGCAGAGTGTACAAACTAATCATGGTTAGCCGTGTCCCGATTATGGACAACTTGAGTATCTGGTTCTTGGATTATCATGTTGATCTCATCACTCTAAATTAATTTGTTGGGTTATTAATACTGATTAATTGGGATTGAGTTGGAGGAACCTTCTCGATGTTTAACAACTACCATGATAGTTAAACAAAATATATTCCTTTGCTGTAGGGAAAAATTGGCTTTCCGCAAAACATTATAACCATAGAGCCTCCACCAGCCATATATGCATCTAGTGATAGCATTTATCCTGTTCATTGCTCTACTGTGTTATATTGCCAGCATATTCCATGTGCTGACCCGTTTCGGGCTGCAACATTGTCGGTGTACAAAAGTAGGGGCTCTTCTTTTGACCCCTTTACTTGTGCATGGGCAGTCAGAGCCGCGCGCCACGGCCGCACGTAGCAGGGCAAAGGAGGGAAGCCGGAGAGAAGCCGAAGCACAAGATGGCCAAGGCAACGCCAGGACCAAGAACACAAAAGACAGAAGGGCGAAGCAGGCTCCCCCGGCAAGACCCTTGTCGAGGCAGCCTTGGCAGCCCCGGCAAGGGCCTTGCCGGGGAGGCGCGCCCGACGCCAACAAAGTGAGCCACCCTTGAGCCCACGGTTTCCAACCCAACCAACTACATTGGAAGTAGGGCTCGGGAGGCACCTCCGTGGTGGCATGCAGATCTTTGTCAAGACCATAGATATGTGAGATCAGATGAGAACCAGAAGACGGTGACCCTCGGCGGGATCCTTGCCGAGGGATCCCCAAGACCCCCGGCAAGCGCCTTGCCGGGGACGACGGCAACGCCACGGAGAGACCCTTGCCGAGGGCGTCAGCAGGGCCACAGCCGGGCCCGTGTCGACCAAGACTCCACCGCCGTCCACAAGTAGCTGCTAGCTCAACCAGATGGGCAGGCACCCGTGTGGCGACGGGCGGCCTCCACGCCAACTCAGCAAGCACATGCGTGGTGGCATGCAGATCTTCATGAAAACCCTACCGCCGTGCCACCTCAGCTGCCTGCCTACCTGCCTGCCTACATGGCGCCGCATGCATCGCTGGCCTGGGCGCGTGTCGAAGCAAGGCGAGGCGGCAACGGACGGGGCGGGCCTCATTCCCGTCCCCGATAAAGCTAAGGGACACCTAAGCTACGCATTAAATGCGTCTTGTCCTGTAACACGGGCGATAAGCTCGCAGCACTGTATACCTTTCCACCTCTTGTGTGCCACTGTGGCAGCCCCTTTCGACTATAAAAGGAGGCCCATGGCGTACTGGAGAGGGATTCGGCTCTTTTGAATGACGCAGCCACCGTAGCTAGTTCGAGAGCTCAAGAACTCTCTCAAATACACACCAAAGCAGGACTAGGGTATTACGCATCCTCGCGGCCCGAACCTGGGTAAACGATCCTTGTGTTGACTATTAATCCTGCTCTTCTCACAACCCCGCGCCCCGGCAACCGTAGTAGGGATTCTTGTGATCCCATAGGTGTCGTTTTCCACCGACATCTTTGGCGCGCCAGGTAGGGGGCGCAGTCGTGAGAATCTGGTCTAGCAGTTGGCCTAGCAATTCTTCGTGGCTGCGTCTTCCGAAGAAGAAGATGGCCAAGAGGACGGCGCCGCCTGCATACGTGAAGGGCGCCAATTGGGCAACAAGAAAGCTAAGTCATGCAAAACTTTAGATTTTCCTCATTATATAAGGTTATTCCCCTTGAAGATCTTGTTCTTTGTATGGGAAACCTGCACGCAAAGGGGCCCTCCAGCCATTGGCAACGCCTTTGTTCTGTTTCGAGTCTGCTCAACAGTTCGGGCGGCCGCTTCGAGAGTGGCAGGGTAGCCTTCCGCAATTGGCAACGCTCTCGATTCTGACTCGAGTCAAGCTCGACAGTTCGGGCGGCCGCGTTAAGGGCGGTAAGGTGGTTCGCCCGGCAGCAAGCACACCCGGCAGGCCAATGGGGATCCGTCCTCAAGACGCCGCCCTGGGTTTACGCGCCGGCAAGCCTACCCGGTTAACGTAGGGTGGACATACAAAGGAAAATCGAGCAGGAAAATAACATGCATTGTATCAAAAGTACTGCAGAGTTATATTACATCCATTGTTGTCGCGGTTCTAACTAAAGATAGAAATTGTCTTGGTCATGAACCTGCAGCGGCAGTGCGAGACGGGGTGCCTAATATCGGTGCTGGCCCTCTATCCTCTGGATTCCGCCGATACGGCTGATGACAGGCTTGATACGCTCCCTGAGCGTCGCGAGGTACAGACCCTCCGGCAAGCTGTCCAGCGAGGCGTCGAAGTCGAGGTCGGGGTTCCAGTGCGCCATCTTGGTGAGGACCTTTGTCATGGCACCCTGGCAGAGCTTCCGGGACTCATCGGCCAGGGAAGCCGCCCGGTTGGAGTGAAGCTGCTCCAAGGCCCCGAGGACGCCCTCGAAGAACAAGGTCAGCTTGGCGTTGGTATTCCCGCTGCGCTCTGGGGCGTACCTCACATTTGGCATCCCCATGGTAACCAGCTGTGATGTGATCCTGCCAGCAACGTCCACGAGGCGGCCGATCCAGCGGTTTACACCCTCCATGGAATCCTCGTGGTTGGCGGCCTCGTTCTTCCGCAGCTGCTTCTCGGTCTCCAGCTCCTTGGCCAGGGTCCCCTCCTGGGCCTTGGTCTCCGAGAGCATCCCCTCAAGGCCTTCCAGCTTCAGCTTTAGGTCCTTGATGGAGTTTTTGGCAGTGGAGAGCAGCTCGACCTTGCCGAGGAGTGCGGCCTGCGCGTCAGCCAAGGCGCCCTTGGCCGTGTCCCTCTCCCCCGTCAGCTCCAGGGCCAGATTCTTCAGCTCGTCCCGCGCCACCTCCAGCTTGTCGGCGTTCTGGGAACGGGGGTCCCCAGACTTGCCTGCCTGCGGCCCACGGGGTGGCTGTGCTGCAGGCCTGTACGGCCCATCTTCATTAGCGAGACATTCAAGACCCTCGCGAGGGGCCAAGCCTCGCGAGGCGGACGATGCAAGACCTCCTCGGGAGCGGCCTCACCAGGCTGCCTCGCGAGGAGCGGAGAAATCAAGGCGGGGCAAAACTTCGCGAGGCTCTCATGACGTGAGCCATGACGATCAAGATCAGGCGGGCGCCAGCGCGCGCAGTGTCCTTGTTTCCTCTTTGGTGCTTAGGGGGCAAGCGCAGGCGCGGAGTACCGAGGCATCAAGCAAAGGTTTCCATATCAGTGCAATGAGACCAAGACCAGCAGGACGGCAGAACGGAGGTCACCATGGAGCCCAAGACGGCGTCACCACCAGAGCCTTTTGCAGGCAAAGACCGCTTTTGTCAGGATAAGCTGTACTAGTTGTCCCCTTTCGAATTGGCTGTTGTTGGCTCCCTTCCCGCTCAATATTTGGGAAGAGGACCAGGGCCTATATAAGTAGAACTAGCCGCCACAGTAGGGGGCATCGGGCAACTCACCTTGGATTGGATCCTCAGCCAATCCTTAACCACACACTGAGCACAAGAACACCTCAACCTCAGGAGGCTGTTCTTCCCCTTGTACTGTTCATCATCAGCCCAAGAGGCAATCCACCACCACCACACTGGAGTAGGGTATTACACCACAACGGTGGCCCGAACAAGTATAAATCTTGTGTCTTTGTGTTGCGAGTTCGTCGAGTTCGTACGTGAGATCTTAGCGAGCTAGGGCGTAGATCGGTAGGGAGGAAATCTTCGTGCGCACCCCAGTGTTCGAACCTTGAGGGTTTTGCCGGAACCCGTGATCCGACATTTGGTGCGCCAGGTAGGCGTGCGCCGGAGCTTCCTTTCCATCGTTCGCGTCCATTTGCTCCATCTTCTCCATAGCGGACGCTCGCCGTGCTCGTGCCGAGCGTCGGGCTGCCCTGGCCACCCGCGTTGCTCGGACGGCTCGCGTCGGTGGGCCACCTCGTTGTTCTCCGGCTCCTGCCGCCAACGCCGCCACCGGCCCGACGGGGAATGAGCAGCAAGCGCCCTCGCTGCACCCCTCAGTGCGGCAGGACGGCCGCACCGCCACTCCATCGCTGACTCCCGCTGGTTCATCGTCCCACGCTCGTCGCGCTCCCATGGACGCGCGGGCCGCGCTCCTCATGGCGCATGAGCATCTGCGCTACCGCCCGGTCGACGACCTCTATGAGGACTAGCTCGACCGCATCGCCGAGCTCGTCCGCGCCGCATGGGGCTTCCCTGCGCCGTCCCTCTCTCCGCCGGGCCCACCGCCAGCTTTAGGCGACGCAGCTCACGGAGCGCCTCCACCACCTCTGCCCCAAGATGGCGCCTTGGCGCCAAGGCGTGCGGCTCCGCGACGCGATCCGCCGCGTCCGGCGCCTGCGCGTGAAGAAGGAAGCTGCCAAGAAGTTCCTCGACCGCAAGAGAACACCCCGCCACTCCTCGCACCACCGCGGTAGGCCCCCGCGCCACTTGCCGTGGCGGCGCGTGGGTGCCAAGACCAAGCTCCGCCTCCAAGACGGGCCCCGGCGACCACGGCCGGCTGCCGCGCCTTCACCCCTAAGCTGCGTAGCGTCGCCAGGCCGGGCAAGTTCAAGCCAGATCTGCCTCCTCGCTACGACGGCACCCTCGACCCCACGGAGTTCCTGCAGCTCTACGAGCTGAGCATCGAGGCGGCCAACGGCGACGAGAAAGTCATGGCGAACCGGTTCCCTATGGCACTCAAAGACAGCGCCCGTTCGTGGCTCCTGAACCTGCCACCAGGCTCGATCTCCTCCTGGGACGAGATGCGCGACCGCTTCGTCGCCAACTTCCAGGGCACGCGCGACCGCCCGCCGGCCGCGGGTGACCTGCGCCGCATCAAGCAACAACCAGGAGAGACCCTCCAGAAGTACATCCAGCGCTTCAACAACACTCGCCTCAAGATCCCCAAGGTGACGGATGAGGCCATCATCTCCGCGTTCTCTGATGGCGTCCGCGACATCAAGATGAAGGAAGAGCTCGCTATCCACGAGGAGCTGTGCACATCTCAGGAGCTGTTCAACCTGGCGACCAAGTGCGCAAGAGCTGAGGAAGGGCGCCTCTCCCCCTCGAGCTACCAGCTGCAGGCCCGGAGGAGAAGAAAGCCAAGGCCAAAGACGTGAAGCGCAAGGAAGCAGCCGTGCTCGCAGCAGAGCCGGACACCAAGCGAGGCAGAGACCAGCCCGAGTCGTCCAAGAGCAGCCGAGCGTTCAGCGCCTTCCACAACCTGAACACGCACAACACCAGCGACTGTCAAGAGCTCAGAGCCATTCGTGAAGGACGCTTCGGTCGACGCCCCGAGCGCAGCAATCGGGGCTACGGCCGAGGAGGAGGACGTGGTGGCCGGCGTTGGGACGACCGTGGCCCGCGCCAGGAGTGGTGTGACAGGCCTCGTGAGGACCGCTAGTAGGATCATCCGAGCAAGGGCACCTGGAGGGACCAGCCTCGCAAGGATCGACCTCAGGGCAACACCGGTCTTCCCCCGCTGCCGCCGCCGCCAAGAAGGAACGACGACCACCATCAGGACGAGGGGGCTGGGGGCTTCCAGGAGCCGCGCGCTATCGCCTGCATCTTGGGCGAAGCCCAGGCCCCAGCCTCGCAGCGCATCTTCAAACAGTTTGCTCGAGAAGTGAATGCAGTCCTCCCCAAGCTTGTGGCCACGCGCCCGCTCAAGTGGTCCCAGTGCGCTATCACCTTCAACTCGGCAGACCAGCTCAAGTGCGCGGCCACCGCTGGCGCTCTCCCGATGCTTTGTCCACCAGTCATCAGCAACGTGCAAGTTGCCAAGACCCTCATCGACGGCGGCGCAGGGCTCAACGTCCTGTCCGTTGGCACGTTCGACAACCTCCAAGTGCCATATGACCAGCTTCAGCCAACCAAGCCTTTCTCAGGAGTGACTGGCGGCTCCACCACACCGATAGGGCAGGTCCGCCTCCCTGTCACCTTTGGGGAGCGCAAGAACTACCGCACTGAGCTCATCGACTTCGACGTTGCGCACATCCGTCTGCCATACAACGCCATCCGTGGGTATCTAGCCCTGGACAAGTTCATGGCGGTGACACACCACGGCTACAACGTCCTCAAGATGCCGGGAAGCGGCGGGATCATCACGGTCCCATGCAAAGAAAGAGATGCGGTGTGCTCCCTCGAGCGTGCCTTTCAAGCTGCGGCAATCAGCGACTCCGACGGCAAGGGCGGGGACCCTCTAGAGGCCATCCCTAAGAAGAAGAAGCAGTTGCGCCGTGCCGGACCTCAGGAGGATGGCGTCACGGCTGGAACCTCGTCAGGATCAGCGCCTGCTCCAAGGGCGCCTCCCTCCATCGCCTAGGAAGGCGCGCCCAGCGCCCTCCTCGGGTAGGGCTCGGGGGCTCTCTTCTGGAGGGCCTCAGACCTTGCCAACATCACGAGGGAGGCGCTCGAGCACCACTTGGAGGCATGCTTCACGGCACATTTCCCTCAGGAGAACACAGGGCAAGGAGTGCCCACCGCTCAGGAGCTCATCATCAAGACCACTCAGGAACTGCAAAACGCAAGGGCCATGCGTGGTGACCGCCGCTCATGAGGCGCAGCCCCCCATCCAAGCGAGGATGCTGGGCTGCGTGTCTGCATCGACGTCCCAGGGCTCAACAGGGCCGCTTCTCAGGAGCTTTTCTGGCCTCCACGCGTGGGCCGTTGTGAGGGTCCACCACACAGCTACGTTCGCATGCCCTTTGGCTTGCCGAGCGTATCGTTCATCTATCAGCGCAACCTACGATGCACCCTGGCGACTTAGGAGGCCAGGCACCGCGCCGTCCTAGCGGAGATGGAGACGGTCCTCAAGGAACCACCTGAGCCCCCAGAGCCTCCCGAGGCTCAGGGCCCCGGTGGCTCGTGAGGAGCAACTCCTTCGCCGCGTACCTTCAGCTGCCCCGACATCTCTTCATCAACAGAACCAGGTGACATTTTCCAAGTTCATTCAGCTGGGAGCGCCCCTCGGGCTGCATCATTCCCAGGCCGCATGGGTCCGTCCCTCTGGCATGTATCCCTTTTGCTTATGTCTTTAGCTTACCTTGCTGGGGGCGCCCCTCGGGCTGCATCATCCCCAAGCCGCTCGGGCCTGACCCAGTGGCTTGTATCTTTCTGCATTTACTCAAGCTGATCTGCCTTTCATGCGTAATCTACCTGTGGTTATCACCTGCTCGATTGCCACCCGCCACGGGTCCACCCCTCTCTTGTAATTCGCTTGCGCGTTAAAGGGGGGCTCCTGAGCATCGCGACTCAGGAGCTCTTACTAGCTCTCCATCCCTCACCCCATGGCCTTGACCACGGCATCGCGACCTGGCATACCAGCGGCGGCTGAGCTCGCTCGAGGGCCGGGACCTGAGGACGCAGAGCACGTATACCTAACCATCTCGCAGGAACACACAGCTATCAAAGACCCAAGACCAGGCACAACCCGCCTTGAGGTAGAGCCTCGTGACTCCCGCGCTGGCTCATGAGTGCCCAGATACACCTCGCAGCCCTGCCGTGCAAGCCACGTGTCAGGGTGGGGCTGTACACGCCCTGGGGGCTCTCCTCAGAAGGAGCCCCCTTCCCACGCACAAGTGGAAGCACCATGCTCCGCGCTGGCCGTCGACACTGCCAAGGAGCGGCTATGCTCGTGCACAAGCGGAAGCACTATGCTCCGCGCTGGTGATAAACAACTGGGGGCGGCTTCGCGGTCGTACCAACCTTAGGGAGCCCCAGAGCTCAGCGTCCGGCCTCACTGCAACGCCTCCCCTCGGGAGAGCCGCGCGAGGGGGCTGGGCACGGGGGCTTCGTTCGGGTCACGCCCATGCGTACGCCACCCAACCAGGCCTCCCGGGCCTGGGGTCTGTGCTCAGGTCACGCCCAAGCGCACGCCACCCAACTAGGTCTCCCGGACCTGGTCGTCGCACACCCCTCCCGAGGCCTCGGCGAGGGCAGGTATGGAGATTGTTTGCACGTCAAGGGGGACTCCTGAGCATCGCGACTCAGGAGCCTAACTGGTCACGTAGCCCCTCACTCCTTGGTCCATCCTGGTCTCCGGTCGGCCCAACGGTGGTTGGGGTATGCGCGGGGCCGGGCTCTGCCGACGTAGAACATTAATCTATCCTCGCGTACTCTCCCTATAAGCTGTTTGCGCGTCAAGGGGGACTCCTGAGCATCGCGACTCAGGAGCCTAACTGGTCACGTAGCCCCTCACTCCTTGGTCCGTCCTGGTCTCCGGTCGGCCCAACGGCGGTTGAGGTATGCGCGGGGCCGGGCTCTGACGACGCAGAAAACAAAGCAGATAGGAAGAAAATCGCAAAATCCTGAAGCAAATATTACAAAACATACTGTTCTCACAATATCAAACGCAAGTTCTAACGCCTCCACGAGGCCCGATGCATGATCGCAGGAATAAAACAGGAAAGGAGCCGCAGGTCACCCCTGAACACCATCGATGCCTGAGGACGGCACTCCCCCCTTGGTGGTGTCGCCCCGGTCAAGGGCGCGGAAGCAAAGCCGCGGAACTTCTTCTGCAGGGCCTCCACTTGACCTTGCACAGCTGCGGCGGCAGCTGTGCAGTGTTCATCAGCCACAGGCTCCAGCAGCTCGTCAAGATGAGCGCTGGGGTCGTGAAGGTGCAGGTGGCTGAAGACACGAGTCAATGCAACTGAAGAAAGAACACGAGCCTCCGCCTCTGCCATGGGACCGACGCCCTCCACAACTTCCTCGAGCGCCTCCACCAAGAAGGGAAGCAGCTGCGCAGGGCCATCCTCATCGGTGGCCAGCGGCCTCTCCAAGCCGTTCTCGTAGAGCGTCTTCAGGGCCATGCGAGACCTCTCCTCGAGATCAGCGAACGCCACGCGGTCCTCAGCCAGGACCTTTGCCTTATTGTCAAGATCGGCCTCCTTCGCCTTCACCTCCCGCTCCAGCTCCTCCAGCCGGCTGCGCTCAACAGCATGCATCTTCCCCAGCTCCTCCAACTCGGCGTCACGGTTCTTGATGGCGTCCTCCCGGGCCCTCATCTCCTCCTCCTTACCTGGCGGCCACGTGTTTCTTCCGCGTGTTGGTCACGCAGACGCTTCAGCCTGTCCTCCAGCTCTTGGCAGCGGCTGCAGGCGGCCTCGGCGTCCTTCAGTGCTGCATCGCGATCAGCCGCGGCTTTGACGGCGCTCTGCTTCTCCTTCTCGGAGGACGCCGCGGCCTGGCTCGGCGCCGCTCGGACCGCCGAGTCAGAGTGAAGCCAGCCGGAGGCCAATTCCAGGCGCGGGTCCGCGCCCAGAAGATCTTCCCATAGCTGTGCCATCTCTGAAAGAACACGCTCCAGGGCAGTGGAGGAAGCAGAAGAGCCTGGGAGTAGTGGCGCGGCAGAAGGAGGAATCGGCGTCGTCGCCAAAGCCTGGGAGATCAAGGGCTCCTGAGCCTTTGGGACCTCATCAGCCGAGCCAGGCGCCGGCACTTCCGGAGCCAGCGGGGCCACGGGGGCTGACTCCTCCCGACGATGCTCCCCTTGGCCTCGCGAGGGCGACCGGGCTCGGGAAGTGCGAGTGCTGCCGCCCCCTTTCTGCACAGAGGGGGGCACGACCATTGTATCCCCCTTCCTTTTCTTCGCCGAAGGCATCGGCCTGATCAACCGAGGGTGAACGTCAGGAAATAGCAAGCACGAGCAGGAACAAGACGAAACTCAAAACACTTACTGCTCCACCGCGGCGTACTCCACCCTCCGCTTGGGAAGCTTGAAGCCTGAAAGCCTCAAAGCCTGAGGCGTGGGCGCGCGGACTCCGGGAGCGGAAGACGGCGCAACAGAAGGGCCGGAAGCAGCTCCAAGCGGCGTCAAGGCGGAGGCAGCATCCCGAGGAATCAGGGACGACCTGCTCCTTGTCGGGATGACGGGCAGTTCTCCCCCCTCCTGACGGGCATCGACCTCAACATCATGAGGAAGGGCACGGAGGATTTCAGCTTTGCTCAAGGGGGAGATTTCTCCCATCTCCTCGGGAGTCGCCTCCGAGCCCACCTCCTCTTCCTCCCTCCCGCGAGACTCGTCAGAAGATAGCTCCACCGGCTTCGGCGCCGCGGGGGCTCCGGAGAGCACAGGAGGCACCAGCCCGCATGCGTCAAAGGTCATCCTGGAAGCCACGAGTGGCTCCCAGTCCTTGCGGAGGAACAAAGGAGTGAAGGCGCTCGGCGGGTACTCCTGGTTGTCCCCAACCAGGAGGCGCAGGACAGCAGTCAGTTCATCGTCAGGCAGGGCCCCCGGCCTCAGGCGGGTCTTGTCTCCTTCATCTCCAAGCTTCCACAAGGGGCGCGCACGCGCCTGGAGCGGGGCGACGCGCAACGTCAAGAATTCCCTCAGGAGCATGGCCCTTGTGACCTTCGCCGCCTTCGCGTTGCCCGGCTTCAGGTCGGTCTGCATCTGCTCCAACACCGATGATGCCCGCTCATCAGTAAGCTCTGCGTGAGGCCACCCCTTGTTAAACTGGGGCGCCTCCGTCGGCAATGCCAAGCACGGGTGGACGCACTTGGCGTCCATCATGACCCATTTGGCCCGGATGTTGTCGGCTCCCTTCCCGGTGTTCGAGATCGAGGTTGCCATGCCGGATGCGACGAAATTGGCGCACCCGGAGACGTGTCCATCGCTGAAGCAAAGGAAGAAGAGGTGGGGCAGAAGAGCCACAGACGGCATTACGCCCAGATACGCCTCACAATAGTAGGCGAAGATGGACACGAGGAGGATAGAATTGGGATGGAGATGCAACGCCTGCAGCCCGTAGTGGTCGAGGACCTCGTCAAAGAAATCGGAGAAGGGAGGAACCAACCCGGCAGCGATGCTTCTCGAGAAGAAGGGGAAGAAGGTGCTTCCCTCACGCTCCGGCACGTCGGAGGCAAGCCGGAGCTCCGTCTTCCCCATTCATTGCTCTCCCGCGCCGTCAGCAAGCCCGTGGAGGCGAGGCTCTTCTCTGTGAGGTTGGGTGCCTCAAGAGCTGGCTCGTACCAAGCCGGCGCCGAGGAAGACTTGACCTTGCGCCGCGCCATTAGTCGCAGATGCGGAGCAAGATTGGAGCAGATCTGGAGGTATCGGTAGCGAGGAGCGAGAAAGGGGATCTGAGGCAAGGCGAAGGGGAACAGTGAAGGCAAGCGCTGTCTGCGCCAGCCTTTTGTCAAGTCAAGCAGTTGCCAAGGCAGCATGGGGAAGCGGAGACGCCCACGTCCAATCAATCGCCACGCGTCGACCAATGCCACAGGCTTTTGGGGCCTGCAGCGCTCCGCGCTTGACCTTTGGCTTCGCCGCGAAGCCAAGCCCGAGCGCACGTTGGGCCCGGGGGTTACTGTCGGCATTCTGGGAACGGGGGTCCCCAGACTTGCCTACGTGCGGCCCACGGTGTGGCTGTGCTGCAGGACTGTACGGCCCATCTTCATTAGTGAGACATTCAAGACCCTCGCGAGGGGCCAAGCCTCGCGAGGCGGACGACGCAAGATCTCCTCGGGGGCGGCCTCACCGGGCTGCCTCGCGAGGAGCGGAGAAATCAAGGCGGGGCAAAACTTCGCGAGGCTCTCGTGACATGAGCCATGACGATCAAGATCAGGCGGGCGCCAGGCGGGCACCAGCGCGCGCAGTGTCCTTGTTTCCTCTTTTGTGCTTAGGGGGCAAGCGCAGGCGCAGAGTACCGAGGCATCAAGCAAAGGTTTCCATATCAGTGCAACGAGACCAAGACCAGCAGGACGGCAGAATGGAGGTCACCATGGAGCCCAAGACGGCGTCACCACCAGAGCCTTTTGCAGGCGAAGAGCGCTTTTGTCAGGATAAGTTGTACTAGCTGTCCCCTTTCGAATTGGCCGTTGTTGGCTCCCTTCCTGCTCAATATTTGGGAAGAGGACCAGGGCCTATATAAGTAGAACTAGCCACCACCGTAGGGGGCATCGGGCAACTCACCTTGGATTGGATCCTCAGCAATCCTTTGCCACACACTGAGCACAAGAACACCTCAACCTCAGGAGGCTGTTCTTCCCCTTGTACTGTTCATCATCAGCCCAAGAGGCAATCCACCACCACCACATTGTAGTAGGGTATTACACCACAACGGTGGCCCGAACCAGTATAAATCTTGTGTCTTTGTGTTGCGAGTTCGTCCGCGAGATCTTAGCGAGCTAGGGCGTAGATCGGTAGGGAGGAAATCTTCGCGTGCACCCCAGTGTTCGAACCTTGAGGGTTTTGCCGGAACCCGTGATCCGACATAGCTCCTTCACCTTGCCGGCGTGAACCAGAGCCTGGGCATCGAGTGCCTCCCTGTGCCTCTGCTCCAGCTCTTGGGTCCGCTGCACGACGAGTTTCTCCACTCCCTCGTCCTTGGCGTGGAGTTTGGCATCAAGGTCCGCCTCGCGTTTGGCGAGGTCTTCCTCCTGGGAGTTCAGCGTGGCCTGGTGCTGGGTCCGAGCGGCCTCGGCCGCGGCGGCCAAGCTCTCCGCCGTCTCCTGGGCCTTCTCGATGTCGGCCAGCTTCATGGTGAGCTCCATGTCGCGCTTGGCCAGCTCGCCCTGGGCAGCCTTCAGCTCTTCGCTAGCTTCGCGAAACCAAGTTTGCGCCTCGGCGACGCGCACCTTGAGATCCGCCTCCGCCTTGTCCACTGTTGCCATCCTGGACTTGGCGCCCATGGCCTGGAGAAGCCACTCCTCCTGAGAGCCGTCGCCACCGGTGCTCGGTTCGTCGACGACCTCGAGCCCGGCGGCGGCAAGCACCTCTTCGTCGAATACCTCTCCCTCGATGGGCGCCCTGGAGGTGGACGCCCCTCGAAGGTGGACGAAAAGGTCGTCACTCACCCTCAGATACCTGCCGGAGCCAGAGGCGGCCGAGGAGGAAGGCTGGTCATCAACCACCTCCTCCTCGGCGGCAGCCTTGCCGGCCTCCCCGGCAGGTCCCTTGCCGGCCTCCTCGGCAGTAGCCTTGCCGGGCTCCCCGGCAGGCCCCTTGGCGGCGTCCTCACCAGCGCCCTTGGCGGCCTCCTCGGCGGCGATCTTCTCGGCCTCTGCCTTGGCAGCCTTGGCGACGTCCTCGATGACGGTGTCTATGTCCTCTTGGTCCGCCAACGGACGATCTGGATACCAAGAAGGGGATGAGACAAAGCCGAGACCAAGAGCCAGCAAGGGAAGAAAAAGAACAGGAATGAGAGGCGAACGACTTACCGGCGCCGGGCTGGAAGGCAGAGGTCCCCTCCCCGCCAACATTTGGCGCCGAGGCGCAGCCACCGGCGCCCGAGTTCCCCTCCTCCTCCTCCATGTGCGTGGGCTCGGTGCTTGGCCCCCTTGCCGGGGACGCCCCTCGGGGCGGCGTGGTCGATGGGGGCGGCGTGTTGGGGGTAGCCCTCTATGGCTCCTCCTGCTGCTGTTCTCCTCCCGCGACCACGGCAAGGTCAGCACCAAGAGATCATGCCCCCAACACATGTTGACGAGGGGCGAGTGATGAACTTACGCTGGGGGCTGTGCCGGGGGCTGCTGTCTGGGCTGCTCAACACCACCAGTGGCGCCCTCGAAGTACCCGCTGGGGGCTGGCCACCCGCCGAGGCCTTGGCCCTCTTCACCCTCTGGGCCAGCGTCTCCGCATCCCTGCAAAGGTGAAAACAAGTCAAGACAAGTGGCACAGATTGAGGAGACGGAGATGACAAAAAGGGACAAGATACTTACTCGTCATCCACCTCCTCCTCTGTTGCCTTCCTCTTCCTCCTTGGGCAGAGGGACCCGAAGTCAAAGGTGACCTCCGCGTCGATGTCTGTCGGAGGAGGGGAGGAGGGCGGAGTCTGGATGCTCTTGGATGAAGAGGAGGCAGATGCTTTCTTCTTCGTCACCGCGGCCTTCACCACCTTCTTCGCCGCCGCGGCCCTCGTCTGACGCGCGGACTCCTCCGGAGCTTTTGGTCGCTGCGCGGCCTTGACAGGCCGGACCGGCTCACCGGAAGTGGCCCGCCGCAGGACTCACCTCTCCCCGTGGCCGGAGGATCAACAGCCTCGGCCTCCTCCGACGACGACTCGTCGACCACATCCTCGACGAGAGGAGCCCCGGTGCTGGCGCTGATGGCCTCCCTAGCGGCCTCCGCCCACTGGGCGAGCTCCTTCTCCTCCGCTTCCGCCGCGGCCTTGTCCTCCACGCCACCGGCACTGCCGGCCTCCTCGGCAAGCTTCACCTCCATCGCCCTGCTGGCAATGTAGTCCAGCTCCGCCTGGGTGGTGTCCTGGACGAGCCGCGACTCGGCGGTGACGAACCCCTCATGCAAGGTGTCAAAGAACTCCTGCACTTGAATTTCCTCCGGCTCGACCCAGCTCGGGTCAAGGCCATGTGCGTTGAAGTCTGGCATCATGGCGATGATGTCGGTCCGGTGCGAGTTGTTGCTCAACGGGACCACTCCTCCCGGCAACTTGAACAAGGGCCCCTTGGCAACCTTGCCGGCCTTCGCGGCGGCCCTCGCGGCCTTGCCGGTCCGCTCGACCTCGCCGTCGTGGTTCACGTCGAGCTGGAAGAGCCGCTGGCAGAAGTGGGCGTGCCCCATCACTGTGAAGTTGTGGTCGAGGCCGAGGCGAAGCCTCATGATGTCGGCGGCGTTCGTGAAGAGCCAGGCCGGCCTTCCCTTGTTATGCAGCGGAGCAATTCGGCGGCGGATGAAATCCGCCCCGATCATCTCAAGGGTGAGCCCGGCCTCGGTAAGGCGAAGGATCCTGGTGGTGGCGACCAGGAGCTTCGCATCAACATCGCTCCAGTCGCCCCGACGAACCGGCGGCGCGTCGCGGACCCGGCAAAAGTCCGACGGGTCCTTCTCTTCAATCCAGCACCGCTGACCCCGCCATTCTTCCCACCTCTCCTTCATGGCGCCCTCCGGGTATGCCCCTTGGACCGTGGGATCCAGGCGACACAACTGGAAATGGCGCCCCCGGTTGGATCCGAGGGAAGAAGTAGTGGCGGAAGAGTGCCATGTTGGGATGCACCCCGGCGAAGCCCTCGCAGAGGTGCGCGAAAAGAGCCATGCACGCCACAGCATTCGGAGTAAAATCCAAAAGGTGGAAGCCGTAGGTGTGCATGACGTCATTGAAGAAATCGGAGAAGGGGACTGAGCCCGCAGGAGAAGTAGTCGACAAAGAATGGATACCGATTTGGGGCGGCCTCGGCGCAATTGGCGGGGATGACGCGCATGGCTGGATGCCCCGTCGTCTCTCCCCCCGTCTTTCACCCCCACAAGGGCTTGAAGCAATCTCGGAGCTCAAACACGTCGACCGTCGAGGGGAAGTAGGCGAGCTGCGTCCGCTGCACCGCCAACGCACTCTCCGGCAGCTCCGTTGCCCCGACATCTTTGGCCACACCCTTTCCCTTCGTGGATTTGGGAGCCATGGCGGCTGCGAGAAGCAAGGGGCGGAGGATAGCAAAGGCGCAGCGGCGGCAAGCGAAGGCAAGAGCTCGAGAAGGAGGAAGAAAGGGGGCGGCGGCTCTGAGATTGGAGAACCGCCCCACGCATTAACTGCGATGTGACGCATGCATGCGGGAACCACTCCACGCACGCCTCCCACGTCACGCACGACCCCCACGTCGCGCTTTAACGCGGATCGTGGGGAAGCGCAGCAGACGAAGAGTTACTGCGGTGGAAATCCGCCCCGCCTGCCCGCGCACCGTTCTGGGCCTGGCCCAACAACGTGTCGCGCTTATGTGTGGCCCAGGCCCGGGGGCTCCTGTCAGTGTACAAAAGTAGGGGCTATCCTTTTGACCCCTTTACTTGTGGACGGGCAGTCAGAGCCACGCGCCACGGCCGCACGTAGCAGGGCAAAGGAGGGAAGCCGGAGAGAAGCCGAAGCACAAGATGGCCAAGGCAACGCGAGGACCAAGAACACAAAGGACAGAAGGGCGAAGCAGGCTCCCCCGGCAAGACCCTTTTGCATAACAGATTTTTGCATAACATCGCATATTTTTCATAACATCGCAACCAAGACCACTCATATTCTAAAAAAACTTATGTCATTTGCAACTCTACTTATCTTTCCATATTTATCAGCTTTATTATATTAAAGCCTTTGATATTTAAAACAGATTTTTGACCAGAATTGTGTGGTGATATGCCATTTTTCCTATTCTTTCTATTCAAAAAACATGTCTGAGGTGATCCAAACTATCTCCCCTAGAATCATCAAAATTATTGTCATCACTAGGTAGCTAGTAGATCTTATACTCAAGGATGGCTCTAAAATATAGCACTTTGCCATGGGTATTTTACTTGGTTTACTACATGGTTTTGTCAATTGTTTTTCCTTTTCACTAACAAATATCTTTTGAAAACAAAGAAACCTTGTTTCTTGTTGTGCAAGTATAATCATATTTGGAAAGAAGTTAAGCAATATCCAATCGATTGAGGCGGCAACGGGCAATTTCCTTGTTGGGAAGATTTGCATGTAGTGCATCCAGATCCGCAGACGGTGCCTGGAACAAGCATGCACTCGTAACAACATTTGTACCAGCCACCGCCTCCTCCCTCTAATCTATACGAGCCAACTTCACATTGGCGGAGAAAAGAATAGAGGAAAGGAAAACATTGTAAATCACACCAGAACATAGGAAGAGGAGATATGGAGGGGAAGGACTTCACTTAACCCCCCCCCCCACTCCCTCATTCATTAGCATCCCCATCATAGAGAGATATTCCAACCTATAAGGCTAGAGTTTGTAACCCTATTCATACTTGATAGAAGATCAAGATTGGTTTCATCGTTCATCTTATTATGACAAACTTTTATATTATGGGTATGGTTTTCCTTTGCATAACCTCTGTGGTTGGTTGTTATTCTTCTCTCATGCGTGAATAATGCCCCATAAGCATGGAATATTAGGGGATTAGTGATATTCATCTTTTCCTATTCTATATGTCACTAATTTGTAAAACTATCCATAAGATTAATTATTGAGTTGATGAAAGTTGATTGTGTGTGGTGAGTGTAATGCTTATCGTCCAATATAAGGGCGTAAATAACATGATCAGGAGACCTACACAATTAACACATATTATTCAGCGAATCTGTGACCTCAAAATGACATGTGTTCATATCTATGAGGAGCAAAGACAATATGAGGATCACAGGAAGCCATGACTCGTAAGGCATTGGCCCGGTAATGCAGGAAAAATGGAAAATAGTGTCAAATAATCCCTCTATGGATGAGTTTCACTATTCAAGGGTGGCTCACCTACGAAGCGTATAATCCAGGAGGTAAAATCACATAAATAGGCAACATGCATGTGGCCACTGCACTGGTGCATTAGATGTACACGATGACCTAAATTTCTCAGCGCCTAACCTCTCCACTACAAGATAACCGATGGTTCATTTTTGATACTTTACTTTTATGTTATTTACTTTCCGTGCTTGCTACTTTATTTCACCTTTAATTCACCTATCTCTTGAAGCCAAACTAATGCATGCAGATACCAATACATCTAATTCACACAAGACTTGTGACAACTTGTGTGCGACAGAAACAATCAGATTAACATTCTCCTCCGCTCTTTGTTGGGAATGATACTACTTTGGGATACTTACACAAAGGTACTACAACCAAACGTAACCCTATGCTTGAAGGACATCACTTACCATCTCACTTTTATTGCTAACCTCCTTAACAGGGGCACATTTTGTTGCACATTAGCTTGCATTGCAAGAGCAAGTCTAGCTCGTTCAACTGATTTCATGAGATTTATATTATGATTAACCATGTTAATAGAGCATCCCAAGTTGACCCAACACAAGTAGCTATACTAGCTAAGCTGGGATTAGAAGAAGTCACAACATTAGGTATGTGAGACTCGCCATAATTGTTTTTGGTTGCCACTCTTTCTTTTACCAACTCTTCCGCATTGCAATACTCCCTATTTTTCAGTCTGCTACACCTATTAACCAAAGTACCAAATGATTCCTTGCTAGGATTATAGTCCACTGGTTCCAGATCCTCATTACATATCTCATTATTGTTTTATTCCATTTCTTTCTCTCCCTCATCATAATCACCTTCAACTTCCTAATCATTGTTTTCAACAACAGTTTAGGATGCCATATCTTCCATCTTTTCAACATTAGTAGTAATTTTTAAATTTTGCTCCGGTAATTCATGCTGTATTTTGAAATCCCTCTCAAAACTTTTCCTCTAGATTTCCATCTATTTTCTCTTCTTTTACTCCAAAACAAGTTGAGTTGCATGCCTATCAACAGTTTCTCAGCTAGCTGCAGTCCGATAAGGAATTCCTCATTATCATATTTCCTCATGGAGGTCTCCCCTTCATTTCTACTAATGCCCCCTCTAGTTATCAAGCTAGTTTGAGCATCTACTTCAAAAAACAAATAGTGTAATTTACTTATTTACTCTCTTGAACTATCTTGTCATTTTTGGGTCATTTAGTACGAACCTGTTGAGTTCAAGCCTCCTGAGTTAATAGGCGGATCTTTTGACCAGGATTTTGCACTCTTAAGTGGCATCCTACATATTTTTTCTTCCAAAAGAGGTAGGGCAAACCAATATTACAAGCAATGCCCTAAAATAAATGAAATATAGTCTGGTCTTTAGAAAACCATACATATTCCCCTTCTCGCGTATGCTGATGATGCGCCAAAAATTCAACCACGACTGTTCTGCGTATTCTGATAGAGGAGAATAACATCCATGCAGTAAGCCCGATAGTCACCTGACTCCGTCAGATAGCAGCGATGACGTGGATCCATGGATGCACAACCCAGAAAACAAGACGATGATGGGTCGAACGAAGCACCCTTGTAGCCATTATCATCTCTTCCATCCCAGGAAGTGTTGGGAAACATCGCATGGAAAACAAAAAAATTCTACGCACGCAAGATCTATCCATGGAGATGGATAGCAACGAGAGGGGAGAGTGTGTCTACGTACCCTCATAGACCGTACGCGGAAGCATTTTAACAACGTGGTTGATGTATTCGAACTTCTTCGCGCTCAAACAGATCAAGTACCGAACGTACGACACCTCCGCGTTCAGCACACGTTCAGCTCGGTGACGTCCTCCGCCTTCTTGATCTAGCAAGATGGCGAGGTAGTAGATGAGTTTCGGCAGCACGACGGTGTGGTGACAGTTATGGTGAAGCTATCTCCGCAGGGCTTCCCCTAAGCATTACGAAATATGACCGGGGATGGGCGCCGCACACGGCTAAGATAATGTTCTGGTTTGCTAGGCGCCCCCCGCCCACATATATATAGGTGGGGGAGGAGGGAGCAACCAGGAGGGCGCCCCAAGTAGGTCGAATCCTACTTGGGGTCTCCTCCAAAGTGGCCCCCCTGCCATGTATAGGTGCGCGGGAAGTTAGGGGAGGGAGCCCCCCTTTCCTTTCTCCCATGAGAAGGGGAAGGCAGCAGGGGCTAGCCCTCCCCCCTTTCCTTCCCTAGGGATGGCCGGCCAGGGAGAGGGGCGCACCAGCCCCCTGTGGGCTGGACTGCCCCTCCTTCGCCCATTAAGCCCATACACCTAACGAGGGGTGTCCGGAACCCCTTCAGGTGACCCGATGACTACCCAGTGCATCCCGAAACTCTTCCGGTGTCCGAATACCATCGTCCTATATATCAATATTTACCTTTCGACCATTTCGAGACTCATCGTCATGTCCGTGATCTTACCCGGGACTCCGAACAACATTCGGTCACCAAAACATATAACTCATATAACACTATATCGTCAACGAACGTTAAGCGTGCGGACCCTACGGGATCGAGAACTATGTAGACATGACCGAGACACTTCTCTGGTCAATAACCAATAGCGGAACCTGGATGCCCATATTGGCTCCTACATATTCTAGAAAGATCTTTATCGGTCGAACCGTTATGACAACATATGCAATTCCCTTTGTCCATCGGTATGTTACAAGCCCGAGATTCGATCGTCGGTATCTTCATACCTAGTTCAATATCGTTACCGGCAAGTCTCTTTACTCGTTCCATAATACATCATTCTGTACCTAACTCATTAGTCACTTTTGCTTGCAAGGCTTATTATGATGTGTATTACCGGGAGGGCCCAGAGATACCTCTCCGATACTCAGAGTGACAAATCCTAATCTTGATCTATGCCAACTCAACAAACACCTTCGGTGATACGTGTAGAGCATCTTTATGATCACCCAGTTACTTTGTGACGTTTGATAGCACACAAGGTATTCCTCCGGTATCCAGGAATTGCACAATCTCATAGTCGAAGGAATATGTATTTGACATGAAGAAAGCAATAGCAATAAACTGAACGATCATTATGCTAAGCTAACGGATGGATCTTGTCCATCACATCATTCTCCTAATAATGTGATCCCGTTATCAAATGGCAACACATGGCTATGGTTAGGAAACCTTAACCATCTTTGATCAACAAGCTAGTCTAGTAGAGGCTTACTAGGGACACGGTATTTGTTTATGTATTCACACATGTATTTAAGTTTTCGATCAATACAATTCTATCATGAATAATAAACCTTTATCATGAATAAAGAAATATAAAATAACAACTTTATTATTGCCTCTAGGGCATATTTCCATCAGTCTCCCACTTGCACTAGAGTCAATAATCTAGTTCACATCGCCATGTGATTAACTCCCATAGTTCACATCGCCATGTGACTAACACCCAAAGAATTTACTAGAGTCAATAATCTAGTTCACATTGCCATGTGATTAACACTAAGGTATGATCATGTTTTGCTTGTGAGAGAGGTTTAGTTAACGGGTCTGCCACATTCAGATCCGTATGTATTTTACAAGTTTTTGTGTCTACAATGCTCTGCATGGAGCTACTCTAGCTAATCGCTCCCACTTTCAATATGTATCCAGATTGAGACTCAGAGTCATCTAAATCGATGTTAAAGCTTGCATCGATGTAACCCTTTACGACGAACTTTTTATCACCTCCATAACCGAGAAATATGCCCTAGAGGCAATAATAAAGATTGTTATTTTATATTTCCTTATATCATGATAAATGTTTATTATTCATGCTAGAATTGTATTAACCGGAAACTTGATACATGTGTGACTACATAGACAAAACATTGTGTCCCTAGTAAGCCTCTACTAGACTAGCTCGTTAATCAAAGATAGTTAAGTTTCCTAACCATATACATGTGTTGTCATTTGATGAACGGGATCACATCATTAGGAGAATGATGTGATGGACAATACCCAACCGTTAGCTTAGCATGTTGATCATTCAGTTTTATTGCTATTGCTTTCTTCATGTCAAATACGTATTCCTTCGACTATGAGATTATGCAACTCCCGGATACCGGAGGAATACCTTGTGTGCTATCAAATGTCACAAGTAACTGGGTGATTATAAAGATGCTCTACAGGTATCTCCGAAGGTTTTTGTTGGGTTGGCATAGATTGAGATTAGGATTTGTCACTCCGAGTATCGGAGAGGTATCTCTGGGCCCTCTCGGTAATGCACATCATAATAAGCCTTGCAGCAATGTGACTAATGAGTTAGTTGCGGGATGATGTATTATAGAATGAGTAAAGAGACTTGCCGGTAACGATATTGAACTAGGTATGAAGATACCGACGATCGAATCTCGCGCAAGTAACATACCGGTGACAAAGGGAATAACGTATTGTTGGGAAACGTAGTAATTTCAAAAAAAATCCTACGCACACGCAAGATCATGGTGATGCATAGCAATGAGAGGGGAGAGTGTTGTCCACGTACCCTCGTAGACCGAAAGCGGAAGCGTTAACACAACGTGGTTGATGTAGTCGTACGTCTTCACGATCCAACCGATCAAGTACCGAACGCACGACACCTCCGAGTTCAGCACACGTTCAGCTCGATGACGTCCCTCGAACTCCGATCCAGCCGAGTGTTGAGGGAGAGTTTCGTCAGCACGACGCCGTGGTGACAATGTTGATGTTCTACCGACGCAGGGCTTCGCCTAAGCACCGCTACGATATTATCGAGGTGTAATATGGTGGAGGGGGGCACCGCACACGGCTAAGAGATCAATGATCAATTGTTTGTCTATGGGGTGCCCCCCTGCCCCCGTTTATAAAGGAGCAAGGGGGAAGGCGGCCGGCCTAGGAGGAGGGCGCGCCAAGGGGGGAGTCCTACTCCCACCGGGAGTAGGACTCCTCCTTTCCTTGTTGGAGTAGGAAAAGGGAAGGGAGAAGGAGAAAGAAGGAAGGGGGCGCCCCCCCCCCCCCGTCCCTAGTCCAATTCGGACTAGTCCATGGGGAGGGGTGCGGCCACCCTTTGGGGCCTTTCTCTCCTTTCCCGTATGGCCCATTAAGGCCCAATACGAATTCCCGTAACTCTCCAGTACTCCGAAAAATACCCGAATCACTCGGAACCTTTCCGAAGTCCGAATATAGTCGTCCAATATATCGATCTTTACGTCTCGGCCATTTCGAGACTCCTTGTCTTGTCCCCGATCTCATCCGGGACCCTGAACTCCTTCGGTACATCAAAATACATAAACTCATAATATAACCGTCATCGTAACGTTAAGCGTGCGGACCCTACGGGTTCGAGAACTATGTAGACATGACCGAGACACCTCTCCGGTCAATAACCAATAGCGGAATCTGGATGCTCATATTGGCTCCCACATATTCTACGAAGATCTTTATCGGTCAGACCGCATAACAACATACGTTGTTCCCTTTGTCAACGGTATGTTACTTGCCCGAGATTCGATCGTCGGTATCTCGATACCTAGTTCAATCTCGTTACCGGCAAGTCTCTTTACTCGTTCCGTAATACATCATCCCGCAACTAACTCATTAGTTACAATGCTTGCAAGGCTTATAGTGATGTGTATTACTGAGTGGGCCCAGAGATACCTCACCGACAATCGGAGTGACAAATCCTAATCTCGAAATACGCCAACCCAACAAGTACCTTTGGAGACACCTGTAGAGCACCTTTATAATCACCCAGTTACGTTGTGACGTTTGGTAGCACACAAAGTGTTCCTCCCGTAAACGGGAGTTGCGTAATCTCATAGTCATAGGAACATGTATAAGTCATGAAGAAAGCAATAGCAACATACTAAACGATCGAGTGCTAAGCTAACGGAATGGGTCAAGTCAATCACATCATTCTCCTAATGATGTGATCCCGTTAATCAAATGACAACTCATGTCTATGGCTAGGAAACATAACCATCTTTGATCAACGAGCTAGTCAAGTAGAGGCATACTAGTGACACTCTGTTTGTCTATGTATTCACACATGTATCAAGTTTCCGGTTAATACAATTCTAGCATGAATAATAAACATTTATCATGATATAAGGAAATAAATAATAACTTTATTATTGCCTCTAGGGCATATTTCCTTCAGTCTCCCACTTGCACTAGAGTCAATAATCTAGTTCACATCGCCATGTGATTTAACATCAATAGTTCACATCACCATGTGATTAACACCCATAGTTCACATCGTCATGTGACCAACACCCAAAGGGTTTACTAGAGTCAGTAATCTAGTTCACATCGCTATGTGATTAATACCCAAAGAGTACTAAGGTGTGATTATGTTTTGCTTGTGAGATAATTTTAGTCAACGGGTCTGTCACATTCAGATCCGTAAGTATTTTGCAAATTTCTATGCTAATTGCTCCCACTTTCAATATGTATCTAGACCGAGACTTAGAGTCATATAGATTAGTGTCAAAACTTGCACCGACGTAACCCTTTACGACGAACCTTCTGTCACTTCCATAATCGAGAAACATATCCTTATTCCACTAAGGATAATTTTGACCGCTGTCCAGTGATCTACTCCTAGATCACTATTGTACTCCCTTGCCAAAATCAATGTAGGGTATACAATAGATCTGGTACACAGCATGGCATACTTTATAGAACCTATGGCCGAGGCATAGGGAATGACTTTCATTCTTTTTCTATCTTCTGCCGTGGTCGGGCTTTGAGTCTTACTCAATTTCACACCTTGTAACATAGGCAAGAAACTCTTTCTTTGACTGTTCCATTTTGAACTACTTCAAAATCTTATTAAGGTATGTACTGAATGAAAAAACTTATCAAGCGTCTTGATCTATCTCTATAGATCTTGATGCTCAATATGTAAGCAGCTTCACCGAGGTCTTTCTTTGAAAAACTCCTTTCAAACACTCCTTTATGCTTTGCAGAATAATTCTACATTATTTCCGATCAACAATATGTCATTCACATATACTTATCAGAAATGCTGTAGTGCTCCCACTCACTTTCTTGTAAATACAGGCTTCACCGCAAGTCTGTATAAAACTATATCCTTTGATCAACTTATCAAAGCATATATTCCTACTCCGAGATGCTTGCACCAGTCCATAGATGGATCGCTGTAGCTTGCATATTTTGTTAGCACCTTTAGGATTGACAAAACCTTCTGGTTGCATCATATACAACTCTTCTTTAATAAATCCATTAAGGAATGCAGTTTTGTTTATCCATTTGCCAGATTTCATAAAATGCGGCAATTGCTAACATGATTCGGACAGACTTAAGCATCGCTGCGAGTGAGAAAATCTCATTGTAGTCAACACCTTGAACTTTGTCATAAACCTTTTTCCGACAAGTCTAGCTTTGTAGATAGTAACACTACTATCAGCGTCCGTCTTCCTCTTGAAGATCCATTTATTTTTCTATGGCTTGCTGATCATCGGGCAAGTCAACCAAAGTCCACACTTTGTTCTCATACATGGATCCCATCTCAGATTTCATGGCCTCAAGCCATTTTGCGGAATCTGGGCTCACCATTGCTTCTTCATAGTTCGTAGGTTCGTCGTGGTCTAGTAACATAACCTCCAGAACAGGATTACCGTACCACTCTGGTGCGGATCTTACTCTGGTTGACCTACGAGGTTCAGTAATAACTTGATCTGAAGTTTCATGATCATCATCATTAACTTCCTCACTAATTGGTATAGGCGTCACAGAAACTGGTCTGCGATGAACTACTTTCCAATAAGGGAGCAGGTACAATTACCTCATCAAGTTCTACTTTCCTCCCACTCACTTCTTTCGAGAGAAAACTCCTTCTCTAGAAAGGATCCATACTTAGCAACGAATGTCTTGCCTTCGGATCTGTGATAGAAGGTGTACCCAACTGTCTCCTTTGGGTATCCTATGAAGACACATTTCTCCGATTTGGGTTTGAGCTTATCAGGATGAAACTTTTTCACATAAGCATCGCAACCCCAAACTTTAAGAAACGACAACTTTGGTTTCTTGCCAAACCACAATTCATAAGATGTCGTCTCAACGGATTTAGATGGTACCCTATTTAACGTGAATGTAGCTGTCTCTAATGCATAACCCCAAAACGATAGTGGTAGATCGGCAAGAGACATCATATATTGCACCATATCTAATAAAGTACGGTTACGATGTTCGGACACACCATTACGCTGTGGTGTTCCAGGTGGCGTGAGTTGCGAAACTATTCCGCATTGTTTCAAATGAAGACCAAACTCGTAACTCAAATATTCTCCTCCACGATCAGATCGTAGAAACTTTATTTTGTTGTTACGATGATTTTCTACTTCACTCTGAAATTATATGAACTTTTCAAATGTTTCAGACTTTATGTTTCATCAAGTAGATATACCCATATCTGCTCAAATCATCTGTGAAGGTCAGAAAATAATGATACCTGCTACGAGCCTCAATATTCATCGGACCACATACATCTGTATGTATGATTTCCAACAAATCTGTTGCTCTCTCCATAGTTCCGGAGAACGGCGTTTTAGTCATCTTGCCCATGAGGCACGGTTCACAAGCATCAAGTGATTCCAAAATCCCATCAGTATGGAGTTTCTTCATGCGCTTTACACCAATATGACCTAAACGGCAGTGCCACAAATAAGTTGCACTATCATTATTAACTTTGCATCTTTTGGCTTCAATATTATGAATATGTGTATCACTACGATCGAGATCCAACAAACCATTTTCGTTGGTGTGCATGACCATAGAAGGTTTTTATTCATGTAAACAGAACAACAATTGTTCTCTAACTTAAATGAATAACCGTATTGCAATAAACATGATCAAATCATATTCATGCTCAACGCAAACACCAAATAACACTTATTTAGGTTCAACACTAATCCCGAAAGTATAGGGAGTGTGCGATGATGATCATATCAATCTTGGAACCACTTCCAATACACATCGTCACTTCATCCTTAACTAGTTTATGTTCATGCAACTCCCGTTTTGAGTTACTACTCTTTAGCAACTGAACCAGTATCAAATACTGAGGGGTTGGTATAAACACTGGTAAGTACACATCAATAACATGTATATCCAATATACCTTTGTTCACTTTGCCATCCTTCTTATCCAACAAATACTTGGGGCAGTTCCGCTTCCAGTGACCAGTCCCTTTGCAGTAGAAGCACTTAGTCTCAGGCTTAGGTACAGACTTGGGCTTCTTCACTTGATTAGCAACTTGCTTGCCATTCTTTTTGAAGTTCCCCTTCTTCCATTTGCCCTTTTCTTGAAACTAGTGGTCTCGTCAACCATCAACACTTGATGTTTTTCTTGATTTCTACCTTCGTCGATTTCAGCATCACGAAGAGCTCGGGAATTATTTCCATTATCCCTTGCATATTATAGTTCATCACGAAGTTCTACTAACTTGGTGATGGTGACTAGAGAATTCTGCCAATCACTATGTTATGTGGAAGATTAACTCCCACTTGATTCAAGCGATTGTAGTACCCAGACAATCTGAGCACATGCTCACTGCTTGAGCTATTATCCTCCATCTTTTAGCTGTAGAACTTGTTGGAGACTTCATATCTCTCAACCCGGGTATTTGCTTGAAATATTAACTTCAACTCCTGGAACATCTCATATGGTCCATGACATTTAAAACGTCTTTGAAGTCCCGATTCTAAGCCGTTAAGCATGGTGCACTAAACTATTAAGTAGTCATCATATTGAGCTAGCCAAACGTTCATAACGTCTGCATCTGCTCCTGCAATAGGTCTGTCACCTAGCGGTGCATCAAGGACATAATTCTTCTGTGCAGTAATGAGGATAATCCTCAGATCACGGATCCAATCCGCATCTTTGCTACTAACATCTTTCAACATAATTTTCCTCTAGGAACATATCAAAAATAAACACAGGGAAGCAACAACGCGAGCTATTGATCTACAACATAATTTGCAAAAATACTATCAGGACTAAGTTCATGATAAGTTTAAATTCAATTAATCATATTACTTAAGAACTCCCACTTAGATAGACATCCCTCTAATCCTCTAAGTGATTACGTGATCCAAATCAACTAAACCATAACCGATCATCACGTGAAATGGAGTAGTTTTCAATGGTGAACATCACTATGTTGATCATATCTACTATATGATTCACGCTCGACCTTTCGGTCTCAGTGTTCCGAGGCCATATCTGCATATGCTAGGCTCGTCAAGTTTAACCTGAGTATTCAGTGTGTGCAAAACTGGCTTGCACCCGTTGTAGATGGACGTAGAGCTTATCACACCCGATCATCACATGGTGTCTAGGCACGACGAACTTTGGCAACGGTGCATACTCAGGGAGAACACTTTTATCATGAAATTTTAGTGAGAGATCATCTTATAATGCTACCGTCAATCAAAGCAAGATAAGATGCATAAAAGATAAACATCACATGCAATCAATATAAGTGATATGATATGGCCATCATCATCTTGTGCTTGTGATCTCCATCTCCGAAGCACCGTCATGATCACCATCGTCACCGGCGCGACACCTTGATCTCCATCGTAGCATCGTTGTCGTCTCGCCAACTATTGCTTTTACGACTATCGCTACCGCTTAGTGATAAAGTAAAACAATTACATGGCGATTGCATTGCATACAATAAAGTGACAACCATATGGCTCCTGCCAGTTGCCGATAACTCGGTTACAAAACATGATCATCTCATAGAATAAAACTTAGCATCATGTCTTGACCATATCACATCACAACATGCCCTGCAAAAACAAGTTAGACGTCCTCTACTTTGTTGTTGCAAGTTTTACGTGGCTGCTACGGGTTTAGCAAGAACCGTTCTTACCTACGCATCAAAACCACAACGATAGTTTGTCAAGTTGGTGCTGTTTTAACCTTCACAAGGACCGGGCGTAGCCACACTCCGTTCAACTAAAGTGAGAGAGACAGACACCCGCCAGTCACCTTTAAGCAACGAGTGCTCGCAACGGTGAAACCAGTCTCGCGTAAGCGTACGCGTAATGTCGGTCCGGGCCGCTTCATCTCACAATACCGCCGAACCAAAATATGACATGCTGGTAAGCAATATGACTTATATCGCCCACAACTCACTTGTGTTCTACTCGTGCATATGACATCTACGCATAAAACCAGGCTCGGATGCCACTGTTGGGAAACGTAGTAATTTCAAAAAAAATCCTACGCACATGCAAGATCATGGTGATGCATAGCAACGAGAGGAGAGAGTGTTGTCCACGTACCCTCGTAGACCGAAAGCGGAAGCGTTAACACAACGTGGTTGATGTAGTCGTACGTCTTCACGATCCGACCGATCAAGTACCGAACGCACGGCACCTCCGAGTTCAGCACACGTTCAGCTCGATGACGTCCCTCGAACTCCGATCCAGCCGAGTGTTGAGGGAGAGTTTCGTCAGCACGACGCCGTGGTGACAATGTTGATGTTCTACCGACGCAGGACTTCGCCTAAGCACCGCTACGATATTATCGAGGTGTAATATGGTGGAGGGGGGCACCGCACATGGCTAAGAGATCAATGATCAATTGTTTGTCTATGGGGTGCCCCCTGCCCCCGTATATAAAGGAGCAAGGGGGAAGGCGGCCGGCCTAGGAGGAGGGCGCGCCAAGGGGGGAGTCCTACTCCCACCGGGAGTAGGACTCCTCCTTTCCTTGTTGGAGTAGGAAAAGGGAAGGGAGAAGGAGAAAGAAGGAAGGGGGCGCCCCCCTCCCTAGTCCAATTCAGACTAGTCCATGGGGAGGGGTGCAGCCACCCTTTGGGGCCTTTCTCTCCTTTCCCGTATGGCCCATTAAGGCCCAATACGAATTCCCGTAACTCTCCGGTACTCCGAAAAATACCCGAATCACTCGGAACATTTCCGAAGTCCGAATATAGTCGTCCAATATATCGATCTTTATGTCTCGGCCATTTCGAGACTCCTCGTCATGTCCCCGATCTCATCCGGGACTCCGAACTCCTTCGGTACATCAAAATACATAAACCCATAATATAACCGTCATTGTAACGTTAAGCGTGCGGACCCTACGGGTTCGAGAACTATGTAGACATGATTGAGACACCTCTCCGGTCAATAACCAATAGCGGAACCTGGATGCTCATATTGGCTCCCACATATTCTACGAAGATCTTTAGCGGTGAGACCGCATAACAACATACGTTGTTCCCTTTGTCATCGGTATGTTACTTGCCCGAGATTCGATCGTCGGTATCTCGATACCTAGTTCAATCTCGTTACCAGCAAGTCTCTTTACTCGTTCCATAATACATCATCCCGCAACTAACTCATTAGTTACAATGCTTGCAAGGCTTATAGTGATGTGTATTACTGAGTGGGCCCAGAGATACCTCTCCGACAATCGGAGTGACAAATCCTAATCTCGAAATACGCCAACCCAACAAGTACCTTTGGAGACACCTGTAGAGCACCTTTATAATCACCCAGTTACGTTGTGACGTTTGGTAGCACACAAAGTGTTCCTCCCGTAAACGGGAGTTGCATAATCTCATAGTCATAGGAACATGTATAAGTCATGAAGAAAGCAATAGCAACATACTAAATGATCGAGTGCTAAGCTAACAGAATGGGTCAAGTCAATCACATCATTCTCCTAATGATGTGATCCCGTTAATCAAATGACAACTCATGTCTATGGCTAGGAAACATAACCATCTTTGATCAACGAGCTAGTCAAGTAGAGGCATACTAGTGACACTTTGTTTGTCTATGTATTCACACATGTATCAAGTTTCCGGTTAATACAATTCTAGCATGAATAATAAACATTTATCATGATATAAGGAAATAAATAATAAATTTATTATTGCCTCTAGGGCATATCTCCTTCACGTATGTTGTCATAACGGTTCGACCGATAATGATCTTCGTACAATATGTAGGAGCCAATATGAGCATCCAGGTTCCACTATTGGTTATTGACCGGAGAGGTGTCTCGGTCATGTCTACATAGTTCTCGAACCCGTAGGGCCCGCACGCTTAACGTTTGATGACGATTTTGTATTATATGAGTTATGTGATTTGGTGATCGAATGTTGTTCGGAGTCCCGGATGAGATCACGGACATGAAGAGGAGTCTCGAAATGGTCGAGGGGTAAAGATTGATATATAGGACGATAATATTCGGACAACGAAAGTGTTCCGGACGGTACCGGGTACATATCGGGTCACCGGAAGGGGTTCCGGGCACCCCCGGCAAAAGATATGGGCCTTATGGGCCAAGAGGGAAAACACACCAGCCACAAAGGGGCTGGTGCACGCCCCCCCATATGGGCTGGCCAAATTGGAGAAGGAAAGGACAGGGAAAAGGGAATAGGATTCCCCCTTCCTCCACTTCCCTTCCTACTCCGAATAGGAATAGGAAAGGGGGGAGGCCGAATTGGGAGGACCCCAAGTAGGATTCTTCCTACTTGGGGCGCCCCCTTGGCTGCCTCTCCTCCCCTCCAACCTATATATATGAATGGGGGCACCGCTAGAACACACACCAACGATTGTTAGCCATGTGCGGCGCCCCCCGTCCATAGTTTACGCCTCCGGTCATATTCACGTAGTGCTTAGGCGAAGCCCTACGCGGATCACTTCACCATCACCATCACCACGCCGTCGTGCTGACGGAACTCTCCCTCGACACTTCGCTGGATCAAGTGTTCGAGGGATTCCATCGAGCTAAACGTGTGCAGAACTCGGAGGTGTCGTACGTTCGGTGCTTGATCGGTCGGAACGAGAAGAAGTTCGACTACATCAACCGTGTTGTCAAACGCTTCCGCTTTCGGTCTATGAGGGTACGTGGACACACTCTCCCCCTCTTGTTTCTATGCATCTCCTAGATAGATCTTGCATGAGCATAGGATTTTTTTTGAAATTGCATGCTACGTTTCCCAACAATATTTCCTTAGTCCTCTTAGGTAACTAAGGATAATTTTGACCGTTGTCCAGTGATCTACTCCCGGATCACTATTGTACCCCCTTGCCAAACTCATGGCAAGGTGCACAATAGGTCTGGTACACAGTATGACATACTTTATTGAACCTATGGCTGAGGCATAAGGAATGACTTTCATTATCTATCTTCTGTCGTGGTCGGGTTTGGAGTCTTACTCAACTTCACACCTTACAATACAGACTAGAACTCCTTCTTTGACTGATCCATTTTGAACTTCTTCAAAACTTTTGTCAAGGTATGTGCTTCGTGAAAGTCGTATTAAGCGTCTCGGTCTATCCCTATAGATCTTGATGCCCAGTATATAAGCAGCTTCACCAAGGTCATTCATTGAAAAATTCTTATTCAAGTATCCTTTTATGCTATCCAGAAATTCTATATCATTTCCAATCAACAATATGTCATCCACATATAATACTCCCTCTATTCCCTTATACAAGGCCACTATCAAAAATACATTTTGCATCAATACAAGGCCACCAACAGTAATCGAGGCAAAAATTAATGATGTTTTCTCGTACTAGCAACTTTTTAATACTTACATGCATATAGTCATAATGACACTCGGCCACTTCCTTCCCATTCACTCGTTGCATGCTTGTGATGTATTAATGATCCCGGTTAACGAAAAGAAAAGTTGACTTGCAAAGGAGTCATTAAATTTTATCTTGGTACCTGTAATATGAGTTTGTGGCCTTGTATAAGGGAATGAAGGGAGTATCAGAAATGCTACGGAGCTCCCACTCACTTTCTTGTAAATACAGGCTTCACTGCAAGTCTGTGTAAAACCATATGCTTTGATCACCTCATCAAAGCGTATATTCCAACTACGAGATGCTTGCACCAGTCCATAGATGGATCGCTGTTGTTTGAACACTTTGTTAGCACTTTTAGGATCGACAAAACCTTCTGGTTGCATCATATACAACTCTTCTTTAAGATATCCATTAAGGAATGCAGTTTTGACATCCATTTGCCAGATTTCATAATCATAAAATGCGGCAATTGCTAACATGATTCGGATGGACTTAAGCATCGCTATGGGTGAGAAAGTCTCATCATAGTCGAACACTTGAACTTGTTGAACCTTTTGCGACAAGTCGAGCTTTTTAGATGGTGACATTACCATCAGCGTCTGTCTTCTTCTTGAAGATCCATTTATTCTCAATGGCTTGCCGATCATCAGGCAAGTCCACCAAATTCCACACTTTGTTCTCATACATGGATCCTATCTCAGATTTCATGGCATCAAGCCATTTATCAGAATCTGGACTCATCATAGCTTCTTCATAGTTCGTAGGTTCGCCTTGGTCTAATAACAAGACTTCTAGAACAGGATTACCGTACCACTCTGGTGGGGATCGTGCTCTGGTTGACCTACGAGGTTCAGTAGCAACTTGATCTGATGTTTCATGATCATTATCATTTGCTTCCTCTCTAGTTGGTGTAGGCATCATGGGAATGGATTTCTCTGATGTGCTACTTTCCAATTTGAGAGAAGGTACAATTACCTCATCAAGTTCTACTTCCACCTGCTCACTTCTTTCGAAGGAAACTCCTTCTCTAGAAAGGTTCCATTCTTGGCAACAAAGATCTTGCCTTCGGATCTGTGGTAGAAGGTGTAGCCAATTGTTTCCTTAGGGTATCCTATGAAGACTCACTTCTCCAATTTGGATTTGAGCTTATCAGGCTGAAGCTTTTGACATAAGTGTCGCAACCCCAAAGTTTAAGAAACGACAGCTTAGGTTTCTTGACAAACCAAAGTTCATATGGTGTCGTCTCAACGGATTTAGACTATGCCCTATTTAACTTGAATGCGGCTGTCTCTAATGCATAACACCAAAACGATAGTGGTAAATCGGTAAGAGACATCATAGATCGCACCATATCTAATAAAGTACGGTTACGATGTTCGGACACACCATTACGCTGTGGTGTTGCAGGTGGCGTGAGTTGTGAAACAATTCCACATTGTTTTAAATGAAGGCCAAACTCGTAATTCAAATATTCGCCTCCGCAATCAGATCGTAGAAACTTTATTTTCTTGTTACGATGATTCTCCACTTCACTCTGAAATTCTTTGAACTTTTCAAATGTTTCAGACTTGTGTTTCATCAAGTAGATATACCCATACCTACTCAAATCATCTGTGAAGGTTAGAAAATAATGATACCCACCACATGCCTCAACACTCATCGGACTGCATACATCGGTATGTATTATTTCCAATAAGTCATTAGCTCGCTCCATTGTTCCGGAGAACGGAGTTTTAGTCATCTTGCCCATGAGGAATGGTTCGCAAGTATCAAATGATTCATAATCAAGTGATTCCAAAAGTCCATCGACATGGAGTTTCTTCATGCGTTTTACACCAATATGACCTAAACGGCAGTGCCACAAGTATGTTGCACTATCATTATCAACTTTGCATCTTTTGGCATCAATATTATGAATATGTGTATCACTACGATCGAGATTCAATAAACCATTCACATTGGGTGTATGACCCTAGAAGGTTTTATTCATGTAAACAGAACAACAATTATTCTCTAACTTAAAAGAATAACTGTATTGCAATAAACATGATCTAATCATATTCATGCTCAATGCAAACACCAAATAACATTTATTTAGGTTCAACAGTAATCCTGAAGGTGGAGGGAGTGTGGGATGGTGATCGTATCAACCTTGGAATCACATCGTCACCTTGCACTTAACTAGTCTCTGTTTATTCTGCAACTCCTGTTTCGAGTTACTAATCTTAGCAACTGAACCGTTATCGAATACCCTGGTGCTACTACGAACACTAGTAACGTACACATCAATAACATGTATATGAAATATAGTTTTGTTTACTTTGCCATCCTTCTTATCCGGCAAGTATTTGGGGCAGTTTCGCTTCCATTGAACATTTCCTTTGCAGTAGAAGCACTCGGTTTCAGGCTTGGGTCCATCTTTGGGCTTCTTCATGGGAGCGACAACTTGCTTGCCATTCTTCTGGAAGTTACATTTCTTTCCCTCGCTCTTTTTCTTGAAAATAGTGGTCTTGTTGACCATCAACACTTGATGCTCTTTCTTGATTTCTACCTTCGCCGATTTCAGCATCGCAAAGAGCTCCGGAATCATTTTCGTCATCCCTTGCATATTATAGTTCATCACGAAGTTCTAGTGGCTTGGTGATAGTGACTAGAGAACTCTGTCAATCACTATCCTATTTGGAATATTAACTCCCACTTGATTCAGGCAATTGTAGTACCCAGACATTCTGAGTAGATGCTCACTGGCTGAGCTATTCTCCTCCATCTTGTAGGCAAAGTACTTGTCAGAGGTCTCATACCTCTCAATAGGGGCATAAGTCTGAAATACCTATTTCAGCTCTTGGAACATCTCATATGTTCCATGGCATTCAAAATGTCTTTGAAGCCCTGATTCTAAGCCGTAAAGCATGGTGCACTAAACTATCAAGTAGTCATCATATCGAGCTTGTCAAACGTTCATAATGTCTGCATCAGCTCCTGCCATGGGTCTGTCACCTAGCGGTGCATCAAGGACATAATTCTTCTGTGTAGCAATGAGGATAATCCTCAGATCACGGACCCAGTCCGCATTATTGCTACCATCATCTTTCAACTTAGTTTTCTCTAGGAACATATGAAAAATATAGGGGAGCTATATCGCGAGCTATTCATCTACAACATAGATATGCAAAACTATTAAGACTAAGTTCATGATAAATTAAGTTCAATTAATCAAATTACTAATGAACTCCCACTTAAATAAACATCCCTCAAGTTATCTAAGTGATACGTGATCCAAATCAACTAACCCATGTACGATCATCACGTGAGATGGGGTAGTCATCAATGGTAAACATCTCTATGTTGATCATATCTACTATATGACTCACGTTCGACCTTTCGGTCTCTAGCATTCCAAGACCATGTCTGTACATGCTAGGCTCATCCAGTTTAACCCAAGTATTCTGCATGTGCAAAACTGTCTTACACCCATTTTATGTGAACGTAGAGTCTATCACACCCGATCATCACGAGGTGCTTCGAAACGACGAACTTTGGCAACGGTGCATACTCGGGGAGAACACTTTTATCTTGAAATTTAGTGAAGGGATCATCTTATAATGCTACCGCAGTTCTAAGCAAAATAAGATGCATAAAAGATAAACATCACATGCAATCAAAATATGTGACATGATATGACCATCATCATCTTGTACTTTTCATCTCCATCTCCAAAGCATCGTCATGATCTCCATTGTCACCGGCTCGACACCTTGATCTCTATCGTTGCATCGAGGTCGTCTCGGCAACTATTTCTTCTACAACTATCGCTAACGCATAGTGATAAAGTAAAGTAATTACATGGCGCTTGCACTTCATACAATAAAGAGACAACCCTAAGGCTCTTGCCGGTTGTCGATATTGCAAAACATGATCATCTAATACATCAACATATATCACATCATATCTTGACCATATCACATCACAACATGCCCTGCAAAAACAAGTTAGACACCCTCTGATACGTCTCCAATGTATCTATAATTTTTTGTTTTTCCATGTTATTATATTATCTGTTTTGGATGTTTTATATGCATTAATATGCTATTTTATATGATTTTTGGGACTAACCTATAAACCTAGAGCCCAGTGCCAGTTCCTGTTTTTTCTCTTGTTTTAGAGTTTTGCAGAAAAGGAATACCAAACGGAGTCCAAATGGAATAAAACTTTCGCGATGATTTTTCTTTGACCAGAAGACACCTAGGAGACTTGGAGTGCAAGTCAGAAGAGCCACGAGGCGGCCACAAGGGTGGAGGGCGCGCCCCCGACCTTTTGTGGGCCCCTCGGTGACCCCCTGACCTAGATCTTCTCCTATATATTCTCATATACCCCAAAAACTTCCAGGGGAGCCACGAAACCACTTTTCCACCGCCGCAACCTTCTGTACTCGTGAGATCCCATCTAGGGGCCTTTTCCAGCATCCTGCCAGAGGGGGATTCGATCATGGAGGGCTTCTACATCAACACCATTGCCTCTTCGATGAAGCGTGAGTAGTTTACCATAGACCTACGGGTCCATAGCTAGTAGCTAGATGGCTTCTTCTCTCTCTTTGATTCTCAATACAAAGTTCTCCGCGATGTTCTTGGAGTTCTATTCGACGTAATACTCTTTTGCGGTGTTGTCGGTGTCAAAATCGGCGGATCTCGGGTAGGGGGTCCCGAACTGTGCGTCTAAGGTCGACGGTAACAGGAGACAAGGGACACGATGTTTACCCAGGTTCGGGTCCTCTCTATGGAGGTAATACCCTACTTCCTGCTTGATTGATCTTGATGAATATGAGTATTACAAGAAATGATCTACCACGAGATCATAATGGCTAAACCCTAGAAGTTTAGCCGGTATGACTATGGTAATGAGTCTCTCCCCCTCCGGACTAAGTCCTCCGGTTTATATAGGCACCGGGAGGATCTAGGGTAACACAAGGTCGGTTACAAAGGAAAAGGATCTACATATTCGGTCGCCAAGCTTGCCTTCCACGCCAAGGAGAGTCCCATCCAGACATGGGTGCGGTCTTCGGTCTTCGTATCTTCACAGCCCATCAGTCCGGCCCATGGCTAACAGGCCGGACGCTCGAGGACCCCTTAGTCCAGGACTCCCTCAGTAGCCCCTGACCCTAGCTTCAATCACGAGGAGTCCGGCGCGCAGATTTGTCTTCGGCATTGCAAGGCGGGTTCCCTTCCTTCCGAACTCCAAAATAGTCTTCGGACGTGATGATTGTATCCAGACCTGTAAGACACGCCACACATAACCGCAGAGAGAATATAATATTCCACGGGTCCACTTCGCTGACATCACGCCTGCCCGGTCATAATTTCGGACCGTTTTGTTCTGCCGTTCCACGTTCCGGAACGTGGTTGTCATTGACACATCTTATCCAAGCAGAGATCGTGTCCCCTTATTAAGGGATTCTTCTATCGATACGAACGTGGGTAACCCCAACCATCCTTAGGGTACAACTCCTTGGGAATAAGCAATTTTTAAGGTCCGGGAGAAGGCGTTCGATATTCTCGGCCTTTATAAAGGGGCACAGACCCGCCCTCCCTCTCCATACTGGCTTCTTCCTCGACTCTTACTACCTCGAGTTCCAACACCCAGGTTTCACCCTCCATAAGACTCAGTCATGTCCGGATCCAGCCGTCAAGGCCGGTGGGTGGCTTCTTCTGTTACGGAGGAGGATATTGCAAAGCTTCGGGCGGCAAGATATCTGACCGCAAAAATCCTCCATCGGCTTCCCACGGAGGGGCAGGTTACCCCTACCCCCAGATCGGGCGAGAGGCTCGTGTTCGTTTCCAACTTCCTCCAAGGATTAGGGTTCGCCCTCAATCCCTTCGTCCGGGGGCTCATGTTCTATTACGGATTAGATTTTCACGATTTCGCCCCAAACTCTATTCTTCTCATCTTGGCGTTTATAGTCACGTGCGAAGCCTTCCTCCGAACTCCTCCACACTTCGGCTTGTGGCTCAAGACCTTCAATGTGAAACCACAAATGATAGAGGGGGAGCAGGCGGAATGCGGTGGTGCCTTAGTGAGCAAGCTTGCTGATACGTCCATTTTGCATCATGCTTTTATATCGATATTTATTGCATTATGGGCTGTTATTACACATTGTGTCACAATACTTATGCCTATTCTCTCTTATTTTACAAGGTTTACATATGGAGGGAGAATGCCGGCAGCTGGGATTCTGGGCTGGAAAAGGAGCAAATATTGAGACCAACTCTGCACAACTCCAAAAGTCCTGAAACTCCACAAAGTTATTTTTGGAAATAATAAAAAATACTGGAAGAAGAATCCATGTCAGGGGGGCCTCCACCTGTCCACGAGGATGGGGGGCGCGCCCCCCTGCCTCGTGGGCCCCCTGTTGGCCCTCCGGTGCCCATCTTCTGCTATATGAAGTCTTTCATCCAAAGAAAAATCATAAGCAAGCTTTCGGGACGAGACTCCGCCGCCACGAGGCGGAACCTTGGCGGAACCAATCTAGGGCTCCAGCAGAGCTGTTCTGCCGGGGACACTTCCCTCCGGGAGGGGGAAGTCATCGCCATCGTCATCACCAACGCTCCTCTCATCGGGAGAGGGCAATCTCCATCAACATCTTCACCAGCACCATCTCCTCTCAAACCCTAGTTCATCTCTTGTATCCAATTCTTGTCTCTAAGTCTGGGATTGGTACCTATAGGTTGCTAGTAGTGTTGATTACTCCTTGTAGTTGATGCTAGTTGGTTTATTTGGTGGAAGATCATATGTTCAGATCCTTTATGCATATTAATACTCCTCTGATTATGAACATGAATATGCTTTGTGAGTAGTTATGTGTTGGAAATATGCCCTAGAGGCAATAATAAATTGGTTATTATTATATTTCCTTGTTCATGATAATAGTTTATTATCCATGCTAGAATTGTATTGATAGGAAACTCAGATACATGTGTGGATACATAGACAACACCATGTCCCTAGTAAGCCTCTAGGTGACTAGCTCGTTGATCAATAGATGGTTACGGTTTCCTGACCATGGACATTGGATGTCGTTGATAACGGGATCACATCATTAGGAGAATGATGTGATGGACAAGACCCAATCCTAAGCCTAGCACAAGATCGTGTAGTTCGTTTGCTAAGAGCTTTTCTAATGTCAAGTATCATTTCCTTAGACCATGAGATTGTGCAACTCCCGGATACTGTAGGAATGCTTTGGGTGTACCAAACGTCACAACGTAACTAGGTGGCTACAAAGGTGCACTACAGGTATCTCCGAAAGTGTCTGTTGGGTTGGCACGAATCGAGACTGGGATTTGTCACTCCGTGTAAATGGAGAGGTATCTCTGGGCCCACTCGATGGGACATCATCATAATGTGCACAATGTGACCAAGGAGTTGATCACGGGATGATGTGTTACGGAACGAGTAAAGAGACTTGCCGGTAACTAGATTGAACAAGGTATCAGGATACCGACGATCGAATCTCGGGCAAGTACTATACCGATTCACAAAGGGAATTGTATACGGGATTGATTGAATCCCCGACATCGTGGTTCATCCGATGGGATCATCGTGGAACATGTGGGAGCCAACATGGGTATCCAGATCCCGCTGTTGGTTATTGACCGGAGAACGTCTCGGTCATGTCTGCATGGTTCCCGAACCCGTAGGGTCTACACACTTAAGGTTCGATGACGCTAGGTTTATAGGGAATAGATATATGTTGTTACCGAATGTTTTTCGGAGTCCCGGATGAGATCCCGGACGTCACGAGGAGTTCCGGAATGGTCCGGAGGTAAAGATTTATATATGGGAAGTCCTGTTTTGGTCACCGAAAAAGTTTCGAGTGCTATCGGTAACGTACCGGGACCACCGGGAGGGTCCCGGGGGTCCACCAGGTGGGGCCACCAGCCCCAGAGGGCTCCATGGGCCAAGTTTGGGAAGGGACCAGCCCCTAGGTGGGCTGGTGTGCCTCCCACAAGGGTCCCAGGGCGCAGGAAGGGGGGGAAGGGGGAAACCCTAGGCTCAGATGGGCCTAAGGCCCACCTAGTGGTGCGCCCCCCTCTCTCTCCCCTTGGCCGCCCCCGTAGATGGATCTAGGGCTGGCCGCACCCCTTGGGGGGGGGGAACCCTAGAGGGGGGCGCAGCCCCTCCCCCTCCCCTATATATAGTGGGGGTTTTGGGGCTGCCATACACATGAGACTTCCTCTCTCTTGGCGCAGCCCTACCCCTCTCCCTCCTCCTCCTCTCCCGCGGTGCTTGGCAAAGCCCTGCAGGATTGCCACGCTCCTCCATCACCACCATGCCGTTGTGCTGCTGCTGGACGGAGTCTTCCCCAACCTCTCCCTCTCTCCTTGCTGGATCAAGGCGTGGGAGACGTCACCGGGCTGCACGTCTGTTGAACGCGGAGGCGCCGTGGTTCGGCGCTTAGATCGGAATCAACCGCGATCTGAATCGCTACGAGTATGACTCCTTCATCCGCGTTCTTGCAACGCTTCCGCATCGCGATCTACAATGGTATGTAGATGCACTCCCCTTCCCTTCGTTGCTAGATTACTCCATAGATTGATCTTGGTGATGCGTAGAAAATTTTGAATTTCTGCTACGTTCCCCAACATTATGTTTGTTCCTGAGGACATGGGAGAAGTCTTGCTATTAGTAGTCATGTGAATTTGGTATTCGTTCGATATTTTGATGAGATGTATGTTGTCTCTCCTCTAGTGGTGTTATGTGAACGTCGACTACATGACACTTCACCATTATTTGGGCCTAGAGGAAGGCATTGGGAAGTAATAAGTAGATGATGGGTTGCTAGAGTGACAGAAGCTTATACCCTAGTTTATGCGTTGCTTCGTAAGGGGCTGATTTGGACCCACTTGTTTCATGCTATGGTTAGGTTTACCTTAATACTTCTTTTGTAGTTGCGGATGCTTACAATAGGGGTTAATCATAAGTGGGATGCTTGTCCAAGTAAGGACAGCACCCAAGCACCGGTCCACCCACATATCAAATTATCAAAGTACCGAACGCGAATCATATGAACGTGATGAAAACTAGCTTGACGATAATTCCCATGTGTCCTCGGGAGCGCTTTTCTCTATATAAGAGTTTGTCCAGGCTTGTCCTTTGCTACAAAAAGGATTGGGCCACCTTGCTGCACTTTATTTACTTTTGTTACCTGTTGCTCGTTACAAATTATCTTATCACAAAACTATCTGTTACCTATTATTTCAGTGCTTGCAAAGAATACCTTGCTGAAAACCGCTTATCATTTCCTTCTGCTCCTCGTTGGGTTCGACACTCTTACTTATCGAAAGGACTACGATAGATCCCCTATACTTGTGGGTCATCAAGACTCTTTTCTGGTGTCGTTTCCAGGGAGTGAAGCGCCTTTGGTAGGTGGAATCTGGTTAGGAAAAATTTATATAGTGTGCTGAAATTTACTGTCACCTGTTACTATGGAAAGTAATCCTCTGAGGGGCTTGTTCGGGGTATCTCCACCCCGACCAGTAGAGCAAAGAGTTGCTCCTCAACCTACTGAACCTACTGAAAATGAAAATGTCTACTTTGAGATTCCTTCGGGTGTGATAGAAAAACTGCTAGCTAATCCTTTTGCAGGAGATGGAACAATGCATCCTGATGAACACCTAATATATGTGGATGAAGTTTGTGGATTATTTAAGCTTGCAGGTGTGCCCGATGATGTTGTTAATAAGAAGGTCTTCCCTTTATCTTTGAAGGGAGATGCATTGACATGGTATAGGCTATGTGATGATATGTGATGATGGAACTACAAACGATTGAAATTGGAATTTCATCAGAAGTTTTATCCTATGCACCTTGTTCATCGTGATCGCAATTATATATATAATTTCGGCCTCGCGAAGGAGAAAGCATCGCTCAAGCTTGGGGGAGGCTGAAATCAATGTTATATTCATGCCCCAATCATGAGCTTCCAAGAGAAATAATTATTCAAAAAATTTATGCTCGGCTTTCTGATAACAATCGCACCATGCTCGATACTTCTTGTGCTGGCTCTTTTATGATGAAAACTATTGAATTTAAATGGGATTTATTCGAAAGAATTAAACGCAACTCTGAAGATTGGGACCTCGACGAAGGTAAGGAGTCAGGTATGACACCTAAGTTTGATTGTGTTAAATCTTTTATGGATACCGATGTTTTCCGTAAATTTAGCGCTAAATATGGACTTGATTCTGAGATAGTAGCTTCCTTTTGTGAATCCTTTGCTACTCATGTTGATCTCCCTAAGGAGAAGTGGTTCAAATATCATCCTCCCATAGAAGTAATAGTAGCTACACCTATTAAAGTTGAAGAAAAGACTATCCCTTATAATGATCCGATTGTTCCTACCGCTTACGTTGAGAAACCGCCTTTTCCTGTTAGGATAAAGGATCATGCTAAAGCTTCAATTGTGGTTCGTAAAAGCAATATTAGAACTTATACACCTCCTGAGCAAGTCAAAGTTGAACCTAATATTGCTATTGTTAATGATCTCTTGTCTGATAATATTGATGGGCATGTTATTCATTTCTGTAATGAAAATGCTAGAATTGCCAAACCTTGTGCTAAAGATAAACATAGACCTGTGGTAGGCATGCCTGTTATTTATGTTAAAATAGGAGATCATTGTTATCATGGCTTATGTGATATGGGTGCTAGTGCTAGTGCAATACCTATTGACTTATACAAAGAAATTATGCATGATATTGCACCTGTTGAATTAGAAGATATTGATGTCACAATTAAACTTGCCAATAGAGATACTATATCACCAATGGGAATTGTTAGAGATGTTGAAGTCTTGTGTGGGAAAACTAAATATGCTGCTGATTTTCTCGTTCTTGGTTCCCCACAAGATAGCTTTTGTCCCATTATATTTGGTAGACCCTTCTTGAACACTGTTAATGCTAAGATAGACTGCGAAAAGGATGTTGTTACTATTGGTTTGGGTGATATGTCTCATGAGTTTAATTTCTCTAAATTTTGTAGACAACACCGTGAAGAAGAATTGCCTAGTAAGGATGAAATTATTGGTCTTTCTTCTATTGCCGTACCTCCTAGTGATCCTTTAGAACAATATTTGCTAGACCATGAAAATGATATGTTTATGAATGAAATAAGGGAAATAGATGAAGTATTCTTTAAACAGGAACCCATCCGGAAACACAATTTGCCTGTTGAAATCCTAGGGGATCCTGCTCCACCCAAGGGTGATCCCGTGTTTGAGCTTAAACCATTGCCTGATACCCTTAAATATGCTTATCTTGGTGAAAAGAAGATATATCCTGTTATTATTAGTGCTAACCTTTCAGAGCATGAGGAAGAGAGATTATTGAAAACTCTGAAGAAGCACCGCGCTGCTATTGGATATACTCTTGATGATCTTAAGGGCATTAGTCCCACTCTATGCCAACACAAAATAAATTTGGAGAAAGATGCCAAACCAGTTCGTGATCACTAACGACGGCTGAATCCTAAGATGAAAGAAGTGGTAAGAAAGGAAATACTAAAGCTCCTTGAGGCAGGTATAATTTATCCCGTTGCTGATAGTCAGTGGGTAAGTCTTTTCCATTGTGTCCCTACGAAGGGAGGTATTACTATCGTTCCAAATGATAAAGATGAATTGATTCCGCAAAGAATTATTACAGGTTATAGGATGGTAATTGATTTCCGCAAATTAAATAAAGCTACTAAAAAGGATCATTACCCCTTACCTTTTATTGATCAAATGCTAGAAATATTATCCAAACATACACATTTTTGCTTTCTAGATGGTTATTCTGGTTTCTCTCAAATACCTGTGTCAGCGGATGATCAATCAAAGACCACTTTTACTTGCCCTTTCGGTACTTTTACTTATAGACATATGCCTTTTGGTTTATGTAATGCACCTTCTACCTTTCAAAGATGCATGATGGCTATATTCTATGACTTTTGTGAAAAGATATGTGAGGTTTTCATGGACGACTTCTCCGTCTATGGATCCTCTTTTGATTATTGCTTAAGCAACCTTGATCGATTTTTGCAGAGATGTGAAGAAACTAATCTTGTTTTGAATTGGGAGAAGTGCCACTTTATGTCAATGAAGGTATTGTCTTGGGGCATAAAGTTTCTGAAAGAGGTATTGAAGTTGATAAAGCTAAAGTTGATGCTATTGAGAAGATGCCATGTCCCAAGGACATCAAAGGTATAAGAAGTTTCCTTGGTCACGCCGGATTTTATAGGAGGTTCATTAAGGACTTCTCAAAAATTTCTAGGCCTCTGACTAATTTATTACAAAAAGATATACCATTTGTCTTCGATGATGATTGTGTAGAAGCATTTGAAATACTTAAGAAAGCATTGATCTCTGCACCTATTGTTCAACCACCTGATTGGAATTTACCTTTTGAAATTATGTGTGATGCTAGTGATTATGTTGTAGGTGCTGTTCTAGGGCAAAGAGTTGATAAGAAATTAAATGTTATTCAATATGCTATTAAAACCCTAGACAATGCTCAGATAAATTATGCTACTACTGAAAAGGAATTCTTAGCAGTTGTATTTGCTTGTGATAAGTTTAGACCTTATATTGTTGATTCTAAAGTAACTATTCACATGGATCATGCTACTATTAAATATCTTATGGAAAAGAAAGATGCTAAACCTAGACTTATTAGATGGGTTCTCTTGCTACAAGAATTTGATTTGCATATTATTGATAGAAAAGGAGCTGAGAACCCCGTTGCAGACAACTTGTCTAGGCTAGAGAATGTTCTTGATGACCCACTACCTATTGATGATAGCTTTCCTGATGAACAATTAAATGTCATAAATGCTTCTCGTACTGCTCCATGGTATGCTGATTATGCTAATTATATTGTTGCTAAATTTATACCACCTAGTTTCATATACCAGCAAAAGAAAAAGGTTTTCTATGATTTGAGACATTACTTTTGGGATGACCCACATCTTTATAAAGAAGGAGTAGATGGTGTTATTAGACATTGTGTACCTGAGCATGAACAGGAACAAATCCTACGCAAGTGTCACTCCGAAGCTTATGGAGGACACCACGCTGGAGACAGAACTGCCCATAAGGTATTGCAATCCGGTTTTTATTGGCCTACTCTCTTCAAGGATGCCCGTAAGTTTGTCCTATCTTGTGATGAATGTCAAAGAATTGGTAATATTAGTAGACGTCAAGAAATGCCTATGAACTATTCACTTGTTATTGAACCATTTGATGTTTGGGGCTTTGATTATATGGGACCTTTTCCTTCCTCTAATGGATATACACATATTCTAGTTGCTGTTGATTACGTTACTAAGTGGGTAGAAGCTATTCCAACTAGTAGTGCTGATCATAACACTTCTATTAAGATGCTTAAGGAAGTTATTTTTCCGAGGTTTGGAGTCCCTAGATATTTAATGACTGATGGTGGTTCACATTTTATTCATGGTGCTTTTCGTAAAATGCTTGCTAAGTATGATGTTAATCATAAAATTGCATCTCCTTATCACCCACAGTCTGGTCAAGTAGAATTGAGTAATAGAGAGCTCAAATTAATTTTGCAAAAGACTGTTAATAGATCTAGAAAGAATTGGTCCAAAAAACTTGATGATGCATTATGGGCCTATAGAACTGCATATAAAAATCCTATGGGAATGTCTCCGTATAAAATGGTTTATGGAAAAGCATTTCACTTACCTCTCGAACTAGAACATAAGGCATATTGGGCTATTAAAGAGCTCAATTATGATTTCAAACTTGCCGGTGAGAAGAGGTTATTTGACATTAGCTCACTTGATGAATGGAGAACCCAAGCCTATGAGAATGCCAAATTGTTTAAAGAAAAAGTTAAAAGATGGTATGCCAAAAGGATACAAAAACGTGAGTTTAATGTAGGTGATTATGTATTGCTATACAACTCTCGTTTAAGATTTTTTGCAGGGAAACCTCTCTCTAAATGGGAAGGTCCTTACGTTATCGAGGAGGTCTATCGTTCCGGTGCCATAAAAATCAACAACTTCGAAGGCACAAATCCGAAGGTGGTGAACGGTCAAAGAATCAAACATTATATCTCAGGTAATCCCATAAATGTTGAAACCAATGTTATTGAAACCGTAACCCCGGAGGAATACATAAGGGACACTTTCCAGAACGTTTCAGACTCCGAAAAGGAATAGGTATGTGGTACGGTAAGTAAGTCGACTCCAAAACAGCTCTAATGGCAATTTTTCTCCGTTTTGAAATATTTAGAAAAATAGAAAAATAAGATGCAGTCCGGGAAGGACACGAGGGCTCCACGAGGGTGGAGGGCGCTGTTGGAAATATGCCCTAGAGGCAATAATAAAATGGTTATTATTGTATTTCCTTGTTCATGATAATTGTCTGTTGTTCATGCTATAATTGTATTAACTGGAAACCGTAATACATGTGTGAATACATAGACCACAACATGTCCCTAGTAAGCCTCTAGTTGACTTGCTCGTTGATCAATAGATGGTTATGGTTCCCTGACCATGGACATTGGATGTCATTGATAATGGGATCACATCATTAGGAGAATGATGTGATGGACAAGACCCAATCCTAAGCATAGCACAAGATCGTGTAGTTCGTTTGCTAGAGCTTTTCTAATGTCAAGTATCATTTCCTTAGACCATGAGATTGTGCAACTCCCGGATACCGTAGGAATGCTTTGGGTGTACCAAACGTCACAACGTAACTGGGTGGCTATAAAGGTGCACTACAGGTATCTCCGAAAGTGTCTGTTGGGTTGGCACGAATCGAGACTGGGATTTGTCACTCCGTATGACGGAGAGGTATCTCTGGGCCCACTCGGTAATGCATCATCATAATGAGCTCATTGTGACTAAGGAGTTAGCCACGGGATCATGCGTTACGGTACGAGTAAAGTGACTTGCCGGTAACGAGATTGAACAAGGTATTGGGATACCGATGATCGAATCTCGGGCAAGTAACGTACCGATTGACAAAGGGAATTGTATACGGGATTGATTGAATCCTCGACATCGTGGTTCATCCGATGAGATCATCGTGGAACATGTGGGAGCCAACATGGGTATCCAGATCCCGCTGTTGGTTATTGACCGGAGAGTCGTCTCGGTCATGTCTGCATGTCTCCCGAACCCGTAGGGCCTACACACTTAAGGTTCGGTGACGCTAGAGTTGTAGAGATATTAGTATGTGGTTAACCGAAAGTTGTTCGGAGTCCCGGATGAGATCCCGGACGTCACGAGGAGTTCCGGAATGGTCCGGAGGTAAAGATTTATATATGGGAAGTCCTATTTTGGCCACCGGAAAATGTTCGGGATTTTTCGGTATTGTACCGGGAAGGTTCTAGAAGGTTCCGAAGTGGGGCCCACCTGCATGGGGGGACCCACATGAACGTGGGTAGTGGGGGCAAGGCCCCACACCCCTGGTCAAGGCGCACCAAGATCCCACCTTAGAAGGAATAAGATCATATCCCGAAGGGATAAGATCAAGATCCCTAAAAAAGGGGGATAACAATCGGTGGGGAAGGGAAATGATGGGATTTCTTTCCCCCACCTTTGCCAACGCCCCAAAGGACTTGGAGGGCAATAAACCAGCCCCCTCCACCCCTATATATAGTGGGGAGGCGCATGGGATCAGCACCCCAAGCCCTGGCGCCTCCCTCCCTCCCGTGACACCTCTTCCTCCCCGCTTGCGCTTGGCGAAGCCCTGCCGGGATCCCGCTACTTCCACCACCACGCCGTCGTGCTGCTGGATCTCCATCAACCTCTCCTCCCCCTTTGCTGGATCAAGAAGGAGGAGACGTCGCTGCTCCGTACGTGTGTTGAACGCGGAGGTGCCGTCCGTTCGGCGCTAGGATCATCGGTGATTTGGATCACGACGAGTACGACTCCATCAACCCCGTTCTCTTGAACGCTTCCGCTCGCGATCTACAAGGGTATGTAGATGCACTCCTCCCCTCTCGTTGCTAGCATCTCCTAGATTGATCTTGGTGACACGTAGGAAAATTTTGAATTTTTGCTACGTTCCCCAACAGTGGTATCAGAGCCAGGTTTATAAGTAGATTCTATGCACGAGTAAAACACAAAGTAGTTGTGGGTGACGATTTGTTCAATTTGCTTACCGTTACTAGTCTTATCTTGATTCGGCGGCATTGTGGGATGAAGCGGCTCAGACCGACCTTACACGTACTCTTACGTGAGACAGGTTCCACCGACTAACATGCACTTGATGCATAAGGTGGCTAGCGGGTGTCTGTCTCTCCCACTTTAGTCGGATCGGATTCGATGAAAAGGGTCCTTATGAAGGGTAAATAGCAATTGGCATATCACCGTTGTGGCTTTTGCGTAGGTAAGAAACGTTCTTCCTAGAAACCCATAGCAGCCACGTAAAACATGCAACAACAATTAGAGGACGTCTAACTTGTTTTTGCAGGGTATGCTATGTGATGTGATATGGCCAAAAGGATGTGATGAATGATATATGTGATGTATGAGATTGATCATGTTCTTGTAATAGGAATCACGACTTGCATGTCGATGAGTATGACAACCGGCAGGAGCCATAGGAGTTGTCTTAATTTATTGTATGACCTGCGTGTCAATGAAAAACGCCATGTAATTACTTTACTTTATTGCTAACCGTTAGCCATAGTAGTTGAAGTAATAGTTGGCGAGACAACTTCATGAAGACACGATGATGGAGATCATGGTGTCATGCCGGTGACGAAGGTGATCATGCCGCGCCTCGAAGATGGAGATCAAAAGGCGCAAGATGATATTGGCCATATCATGTCACTTTATGATTTGCATGTGATGTTTGTCATGTTTAAATCTTATTTGCTTAGAACTACGGTAGCATAAATAAGATGATCCCTCACTAAAATTTCAAGAGATGTGTTCCCCCTAACTGTGCACCGTTGCGAAGGTTCGTTGTTTCGAAGCACCACGTGATGATCGGGTGTGATAGATTCTAACGTTCGCATACAACGGGTGTTGACGAGCCTAGCATGTACAGACATGGCCTCGGAACACAAGCAAAACACTTAGGTTGACTTGACGAGCCTAGCATGTACAGACATGGCCTCGGAACACAGGAGACCGAAAGGTCGAACATGAGTCGTATAGTAGATACGATCAACATGGAGATGTTCACCGATGATGACTAGTCCGTCTCACGTGATGATCGGACACGGCCTAGTCGATTCGGATCATGTATCACTTAGATGACTAGAGGGATGTCTATCTAAGTGGGAGTTCATTAAATAATCAAATGAACTTAATTATCATGAACATAGTCAAAAAGGTCTTTGCAAATAATGTCATAGCTTACGCTTTAGTTCTACCAAGATATGTTCCTAGAGAAAATTTAGTTGAAAGTTGATAGTAGCAATTATGCGGACTGGGTCCGTAAACTGAGGATTGTCCTCATTGCTGCATAGAAGGCTTATGTCCTTAATGCACCGCTCGGTGTGCTGAACCTTGAGCGTCGTCTGAAGATGTTACGAAACATCTGACATACACGTTTTGATGACTACGTGATAGTTCAGTGTGTGATGCTAATGGTTTAAAATTGTGGCACCAAAGACGGTTTTGAAACGTCGCAGAACATATGAGATGTTCCAAAGACTAAAATTGGGATTTCAGACTAATGCCCACGTCAAGAGGTATGAGACCTCTGACAAGTTTCTTAAGCCTGCAAACTAAGGGAGAAAAGCTCAATCGTTGAGCATGTGCTCAGATTGTCTGAGTACTACAATCACTTGAATCGAGTGGGAGTTAATCTTCCAGATGAGATAGTGATGGTTCTCCATAGTCACTGCCACCAAGCTATTTGAGCTTCGTGATGAACTATAACATATCAAGGATAGACATGATGATCCTTGAGCAACTCGCGATGTTTGACACCGCGAAAGTAGAAATCAAGTAGGAGCATCAATTGTTGATGGTTAGTAAAACCACTAGTTTCAAGAAGGGCAAGGGAAAGAAGGGATACTTCATGAAACGGCAAATCAGCTGCTGCTCTAGTGAAGAAACCCAAGGTTGAACCCAAACCCGAAACTAAGTGCTTCTGTAATGAGGGGAACGGTCACTGAAGCAGAACTACCCTAGATACTTGGTAGATGAGAAGGTAGGCAAGGTCGACAGAAGTATATTGGATATACATTATATTAATGTGTACTTTACTAGTACTCCTAGTAGCACCAGGGTATTAGATACCGGTTCGGTTGCTAAGTGTTGATAACTCTAAATAAAAGGCTATGGAATAAACGGAGACTAGCTAAAGGTGAGATGACGATATGTGTTGGAAGTGTTTCCAAGGTTGATGTGATCAAGCATCGCATGCTCCCTCTACCATCGAGATTGGTGTTAAACCTAAATAATTGTTATTTGGTGTTTGCGTTGAGCATAGACATGATTGGATTATGTTTATCGCAATACGGTTATTCATTTAAGGAGAATAATGGTTACTCTGTCTATTTGAATAATACCTTCAATGGTCTTGCACCTAAAATGAATGGTTTATTGAATCTCGATCGTAGTGATACACATGTTCATGCCAAAAGATATTATATAGTAATGATAGTACCACATACTTGTGGCACTGCCACTTGAGTCATATTGGTGTAAAACGCATCAAGAAGCTCCATGTTGATGGATCTCGGGACTCACTCGTTTTTGAAAAGATTGAGACATGTGAACCATGTCTATTAGTATATATGCACGAAGAAAGTCCATACAGATGGATCATTTGGACTCACTTGATTTTGAATCACTTGAGACATGTAAATCATACCACATGGGCAAGATGACTGAAAGGCCTCGTTTTCAGTAAGATGGAACAAGAGAGCAACTTGTTGGAAGTAATACATTTGATGTGTGCAGTCCAATGAGTGCTGAGGCACGCAGTGGATATCGTTATGTTCTTACTTCACAGATGATTTGAGTAGATGCTGAGAATATTTACTTGATGAAACACAAGTCTGAATTATTGAAAGGTTCAAGTAATTTCAGAGTGAAGTTGAAGATCGTCGTGACAAGAGGATAAAATGTCTGTGATATGATCATAGAGATGAATATCTGAGTTACGAGTTTGGCACACAATTAAGAAATTGTGGAAATTGTTTCACGACTAATACCGCCTGGAACACCATATTATGATGGTGTGTCCAAACATCATAATTGCACCCTATTGGATATGGTGCATACCATGATGTCTCTTATCGAATTACAACTATCGTTTATGGGTTAGGCATTAGAGACAACCGCATTCACTTTAAATAGGGCACCACGCAATTCCGTTTAGACGACACCATATGAACTATGGTTTAGAGAAACCTAAGCTGTCGTTTCTTAAAAGTTTGGGGCTGCGACGCTTATGTGAAAACGTTTCAGGCTGATAAGCTCGAACCCAAAGCGGATAAATGCATCTTCATAGAATACCCAAAACAGTTGGGTATACCTCCTATTTCAGATCTGGAAGCAAAAGTGATTGTTTCTAGAAACGGGTCCTTTCTCGAGGAAAAGTTTCTCTCGAAAGAATTGAGTGGGAGGATGGTGGAGACTTGATGAGGTCATTGAACCGTCACTTCAACTAATGTGTAGCAGGGCACAGGAAGTTGTTCCTGTGGCACCTACACCAATTGAAGTGGAAGCTTATGATAGTGATCATGAAACTTCAGATCAAGTCACTACCAAACCTCATAGGACGACAAGGATGCGTACTACTTCAGAGTGGTACGTAATCCTGTCTTGGAAGTCATGTTGCTAGACAACAATGAACCTACGAGCTATGGAGAAGCGATGGTGGGCCCGGATTCCGACGAATGGCTCGAGGCCATAAAATCCGAGAGGATCCATGTATGAAAACAAAGTATAGACTTTGAAAGAACTACTTGATGGTCGTAAGGCTGTTGGGTACAGATGGATTTTAAAGGGAAGATAGACAATGATGGTATGTGTCACCATTAAGAAAGCTCGACTTGTCATTAAGATGTTTTCCGGCAAGTTCAAGGAGTTGACTGCGAGGAGACTTTCTCACTGGTAGCGATGCTAAGAGTCTGTTAGAATTATATTAGCAGTTACTGCATTATTTATGAAATCTTGCAGATAGGATGTCAAAACATTGTTTCCTCGACGATTTTCTTGAGGAAAGGTGGTATGTGATACAACCAGAAGGTTTTGTCAATCCTGAAAGATGCTAACAAGTATGCAAAGCTCCAGCAATCCTTCTAAGGATTGGAGTAAGCATCTCGGAGTTGGAATGAACGCTTTGATGAGATGATCAAAGATTTTGGGTTTATACAAGGTTCATGAGAAACTTGTATTTCCAAAGAAGTGAGTGGGAGCACTGTAGAATTTTTGATTAGTATATGTTGTTAACATATTGTTGATCAGAAATGCTGTAGAATTTCTGTAAAGCATCCAGGGTTATTTGAAAAGTGTTTTTAATGGAAAACCTGGATTAAGCTACTTGAACATTGAGCATCAAGATCTATAAGGATAGATCAAAAACGCTTAATAGTACTTTCAAATGAATACATATCGTGACAAGATTTTGAAGGAGTTCAAAATAGATTAGCAAAGAAGGAGTTCTTGGCTGTGTTACAAGGTGTGAGTATTGAGTAAGACTCAAGACCTGACCACGGCAGAAGAAAGAGAAAGGACGAAGGTCGTCCCCTATGCTTTAGACGTAGGCTCTACAATATGCTATGCTGTGTACCGCACCTGAAGTGTGCCTTGCCATGAGTTAGTCAAGGGTTACAATAGTGATCCAGGAAGGCATCACATGACAGTGGTCGAACTTATCCTTAGTATCTAGTGGACTAAGGAATTTTCTCGATTATGGAGGTGGAAAGGGGGTTCGTCGTAAAGGGTTACGTCGATGCAAACTTTGACACTAATCCGGATGACTCTGAGTAGTGAACCGGATTCGTATAGTAGAGCAGTTATTTGGAATAGCTCCAAGTAGCGCGTGCTAGCTGCATCTACAAGATGACATAGAGATTTGTAAAGCACACACGGATCTGAATGTTGCAGACCCGTTGACTAAAACCTCTCTCGTAAGCATAACATGATCAAACCCTAGAACTCATTGAGTGTTAATCACATGGTGATGTGAACTAGATTATTGACTCTAGTAAACTCTTGGGTATTAGTCACATGGCGATGTGAACTTTGAGTGTTAATCACATGGTGATGTCAACTATATTATTGACTCTAGTGCAAGTGGGAGACTGTTGGAAATATGCCCTAGAGGCAATAAGAAAATGGTTATTATTGTATTTCCTTGTTCATGATAATTGTCTGTTGTTCATGCTATAATTGTATTAACTGGAAACCGTAATACACGTGTGAATAAATAGACCACAACATGTCCCTAGTAAGCCTCTAGTTGACTAGCTCGTTGATCAATAGATGGTTATGGTTCCCTGACCATGGACATTGGATGTCATTGATATCGGGATCACATCATTAGGAGAATGATGTGATGGACAAGACCCAATCCTAAGCATAGCACAAGATCGTGTAGTTCGTTTGCTAGAGCTTTTCTAATGTCAAGTATCATTTCCTTAGACCATGAGATTGTGCAACTCCTGGATAACATAGGAATGCTTTGGGTGTACCAAACGTCACAACGTAACTGGGTGGCTATAAAGGTGCACTACAGGTATCTCCGAAAGTGTCTGTTGGGTTGGCACGAATCGAGACTGGGATTTGTCACTCCGTATGACGGAGAGGTATCTCTGGGCCCACTCGGTAATGCATCATCATAATGAGCTCATTGTGACTAAGGAGTTAGCCACGGGATCATGCGTTACGGTACGAGTAAAGTGACTTGCCGGTAACGAGATTGAACAAGGTATTGGGATACCGATGATCGAATCTCGGGCAAGTAACGTACCGATTGACAAAGGGAATTGTATACGGGATTGATTGAATCCTCGACATCGTGGTTCATCCAATGAGATCATCGTGGAACATGTGGGAGCCAACATGGGTATCCAGATCCCGCTGTTGGTTATTGACCGGAGAGTCGTCTCGGTCATGTCTGCATGTCTCCCGAACCCGTAGGGTCTACACACTTAAGGTTCGGTGACGCTAGAGTTGTAGAGATATTAGTATGTGGTTAACCGAAAGTTGTTCGGAGTCCCGGATGAGATCCCGGACTTCACGAGGAGTTCCGGAATGGTCCGGAGGTAAAGATTTATATATGGGAAGTCCTATTTTGGCCACCGGAAAATGTTCGGGATTTTTCGGTATTGTACCGGAAGGTTCTAGAAGGTTCCGAAGTGGGGCCCACCTGCATGGGGGGACCCACATGAACGTGGGTAGTGGGGGCAAGGCCCCACACCCCTGGTCAAGGCGCACCAAGATCCCACCTTAGAAGGAATAAGATCATATCCCGAAGGGATAAGATCAAGATCCCTAAAAAAGGGGGATAACAATCGGTGGGGAAGGGAAATGATGGGATTTCTTTCCCCCACTGTAACACCCCGAGAATCATGCTACAGTAACTCTCTGTGATTAAGCTAATCATGCTGCTAAATAGGGCTTGATCACATTGGAATCACATTTCTTTTCAAACTCCTAATCCAAACTTCAATTAAATTTAAAGTGGAAAATAAAAGTTTTCAAAAATTTAAAAAAAAATGTTCGCGCCATATGAATTATTGCATCGGTAATTATGGTGCAGTAATCACATTTTTATAAAATGCCTAAATGCTTTTAAATGAATTAAAATAGAAAAGAAAATAAATTAATAAATAAAGAGAAAACCGAACAAAAAGAAAAAGAAAACAAACAAGAAAAGGAACCCCCCCTTCCCTCACTGGACCCTGGCCCAACAGCCCCCCCCCCTACTGGACCGCGGCCCAGCTGGCCATTGGGCCAACCAGGCCGGCCCAGGTCGGCCCCCACCCCTCTCACCTTATCCCTTCACCCCCCCCCACTCTCCACCGACAGCCACCCCCCCACTCCCCCCGAAATATCTCCTCTGCCTCCCCCGATCGGGATCGAGGAGGAGGCGCTCGACCCCGCCGCCACAGGACCTCTCCGCCGCCGCCCGGAGCTCGCCGTCACCGGAGCACCCCCCCCCCCCGCCGGCCTGCTTCCCCTCCTCCCCTGCGTCGCGTCGTCCCCGACCCCCTCCACGAGCCCCGCTGCCCCGTCCCTACACCCCCGGTGAGGCCACGGCCTCCACGCCCCTCCTCTCCTTCCCTCGCCCCGCCGCGCGGCCCGCGCCGCAGCCTCGCGCTCGGCCATGCCCGTGTCGCCCAAGCTCCGGCCGTTGGCCGCGGTCCGCCCCCACACGCGCTCCCGCACCGCCGGCCGCCCGTCACTGCCGTCGCGCCCTTCTCCCCTCGAGCACGTGCGCCCGCTGCCGTCGCTACCTGCGGCTGCTCCCGTCGCCGTCGCGTGCAGGCCCATGGCCTCGACCGCGCCCCCCTCGCTGCTTCTTCCCCTACGCCCGACCGCACAGACGCGCGCCCGCACGGCCATCGCCGTCGTTTGCCTCACCTCCGCCGATCTCCGCCCCGTCGCCACGGTGGCCTCGCCCCTCTGCACCACCTCCGGCGGCTGGCCCCGCACCACCGCGGCCTCGCCCCGCTCCGGCCATGGCCGGCGCCGTGCCCCGCCGTGGCCGCCAGCGCCCACGCCCGCGTGCCCCTGGGCGTGCGCCCGAACGGGGCGCGCCCATAACCCGCACCCGCATCGCCCCCTCTGGGCCACTGCCAGGTGGGCCTCGCCCCACCTGAGCCACTACCCCCTGGGCCCAAACCCCATGGGCCTATGACAAGTGGGCCTAGCCCCTGAACGAAAAAAAAGGAAAATGAAAAAAAATAAAATAATAATAATAATAATAATAAACTAGTTAATAAAAATTAAAAAATTAAAAAATAAATAAAAATAAAAATAAAAATAATTTTAATTAATTAATTAACTAACTAAATTAATTAAGTTAATTAATCTTGTTTAAATTAATCTAATTAGATAATTAATTTAATTAAATAATAATTATTCAGCTAAACCCTAATTAACCTAAAACAGAGAATGACAGGTGGGTCCCACTGGACCCACATGTCAGTTTGACTTAGTCAACCCCTGTTGACTGCTGATGTCAGCATGACATCATGCTGATGTCATAAATCCAAATTTCGAATTAAATTAAATAATTAATTAAATTTCAGAAATTAAGAAAATCTTTAGAAAATCATATCTTTTAATCCGTAACTCGGATTAAAATATTTTCAACATGAAAGTTGCTCAGAACGACGAGACGAATCCGATTTCGCAGTCCGTTCGTCCACCACACCTCCCTAACCTATCGAACTAGCAACTTTCCCCCTCCGGTCCGTCTGTCCGAAAACGCGAAACATCGGGAATACTTCCCGGATGTTCCCCCCCTTCGCCGGTACCACCTACTGTCGCGTTAGGACACACCTAGCACCGCTCATTGTCATGTCACGCATCGTCATGCTTATGTTTGCATTGTATTTACTGTTTCTTCCCCCTCTTCTCTCCGGTAGACTACGAGACCGACACTGCTGCTGCCCAGTTCGACTACGGAGTTGACGACCCCTCCTACTTGCCAGAGCAACCAGGCAAGCCCCCCCTTGATCACCAGATATCGCCTATTCTCCTCTATACTGCTTGCATTAGAGTAGTGTAGCATGTTACTGCTTCTCGATATCCTATCCTGATGCATAGCCTAGCCTTGCTACTACTGTTGTTACCTTTACCTGCAATCCTACATGCTTAGTATAGGATGCTAGTTTTCCATCAGTGGCCCTACATTCTTGTCCGTCTGCTGTGCTATACTATCGGGCCGTGATCACCTGGGCGGTGATCATGGGTATATACTTATATACTATATACATGACACATGTGATGACTAAAGTCGGGTCGGCTCGTAGGAGTACCCGCGAGTGGATCTTTGTGGCGGAGCGACAGGGCAGGTTGAGACCGCCTAGGTGAGAGGTGGGCCTGGCCCTGGTCGGCGTTCGCGGTTACTTAACACGCTTAACGAGATCTTGGTATTTGATCTGAGTCTGACCATTTGGTCTATACGCACTAACCATCTACGTGGGAGTAGTTATGGGTATCCCGACGTCGTGGTATCAGCCGAAGCTCTTTTGATGTCAGCAACTGAGTGGCGCGCGCCGCATTGGACCGTAAGCTCGCGCTTGTATTAAGGGGGCTAGGTCTACTTCCGCCCGCGTACGCAACGTGCAGGTGTGCATAGGGCGATGGGCCCAGACCCCTGCGCGCATAGGTTTAGACCGGCGTGCTGACCTCTCTGTTGAGCCTAGGTGGGGCTGCGACGTGTTGATCTTACGAGGCCGGGCATGACCCAGAAAAGTGTGTCCGGCCAAATGGGATCGAGCGTGTTGGGTTATGTGGTGCACCCCTGCAGGGAAGTTTATCTATTCGAATAGCCGTGTCCCTCGGTAAAAGGACGACCCGGAGTTGTACCTTGACCTTATGACAACTAGAACTGGATACTGAATAAAATACACCCTTCCAAGTGCCAGATACAACCCGGTGATCGCTCTCTAACAGGGCGACGAGGAGGGGATCGCCGGGTAGGATTATGCTATGCGATGCTACTTGGAGGACTTCAATCTACTCTCTTCTACCTACTGCAAGATGGAGATGACCAGAAGCGTAGTCTTCGACAGGACTAGCTATCCCCCTTTTATTCTGGCATTCTGCAGTTCAGTCCACTGATATGCCCCTTTACACATATACCCATGCATATGTAGTATAGCTCCTTGCTTGCGAGTACTTTGGATGAGTACTCACGGTTGCTTCTCTCCCTCTTTTCCCCCTTTCCTTTCTATCTGGTTGTCGCAACCAGATGTTGGAGTCCAGGAGCCAGACGCCACCATCGACGACGACACCTACGACGCTGGAGGTGCCTACTACTACGTGCAGGCCGCTGACGACGACCAGGAATAGTTAGGAGGATCCCAGGCAGGAGGCCTGCGCCTCGTTCGATCTGTATCCCATTTTGTGCTAGCCTTCTTAAGGCAAACTTGTTTAACTTATGTCTGTACTCAGATATTGTTGCTTCCGCTGACTCGTCTGTGATCGAGCACTTGTATTCGAGCCCTCGAGGCCCCTGGCTTGTATTATGATGCTTGTATGACTTATTTATGTTGTAGAGTTGTGTTGTGATATCTTCCCGTGAGTCCCTGATCTTGATCGTACACATTTGCGTGCATGATTAGTGTACGGTCAAATCGGGGGAGTCACACCCACCTTTGCCAACGCCCCAAAGGACTTGGAGGGCAAGAAACCAGCCCCCTCCACCCCTATATATAGTGGGGAGGCGCATGGGAGCAGCACCCCAAGCCCTGGCGCCTCCCTCCCTCCCGTGACACCTCTTCCTCCCCGCTTGCGCTTGGCGAAGCCCTGCCGGGATCCCGCTACTTCCACCACCACGCCGTCGTGCTGCTGGATCTCCATCAACCTCTCCTCCCCCCTTGCTGGATCAAGAAGGAGGAGACGTCGCTGCTCCGTACGTGTGTTGAACGCGGAGGTGCCGTCCGTTCGGCGCTAGGATCATCGGTAATTTGGATCACGACGAGTACGACTCCATCAACCCCGTTCTCTTGAACGCTTCCGCTCGCGATCTACAAGGGTAGATGCACTCCTCCCCTCTCGTTGCTAGCATCTCCTAGATTGATCTTGGTGACACGTAGGAAAATTTTGAATTTTTGCTACGTTCCCCAACAGGCGCGCCCTACCCCCCTGGGCGCGCCCCCTGCCTCGTGGGCACCTCGTGTGCTCTCCGGACTCCGTTTTCTTGCACGATACGTATTTTGGTCGGTAAAAATTCATTATATAATCTCCCGAAGGTTTTGACTCCGGTATCACGCAAATATCCTTTGTTTTCGATTCGAGCTGTCCTGCTGCAGATTAGAGCAACATGTCGTCCCAGGATTCGGAAGGAGAAAGCTATGTGGCTGATTACCTTGTAGATCCTAAGGTCTATGGGGATGTGGAGCATTGTGGTTGGACTACGGAAGAATAAGAGGACTATGAACCCAAGAGAGGGGAGGAAACGAGCTCAGATGAAGACGAAGTCCCATTGCCTCAACCTGGGGACATGCATGTGGAGTTCAAAAAGTCAAGCCTCCCTGATAGAGCAAAGAAACTTAAGATCGAGTTTATCCCTTTTCGCCTCTTGCAGGAAAACAAGCAGGAACTATGCAAAAAGATATTAAGCTTGGAGCAGGAGATTGAGGACCTGAGGGATCAGAATTCTGTCCTCAAGCGCAAATTAAGGAAGAAGCCTACGCCATCAACTAAACCACCATCTTCTTCACCAGCAAAGGAGACATAATCACATGGGTATGGGCACTCCCCTTGGCAACTGCCAAGCTTGGGGGAGGTGCCCCGGTATCGTATCACCATCACATCTCCTATCTTTACCGTTTTTCTTAGTTCAATCCTATTAGTAGTATCTTGATCTAGTAGAATAAAGTTTTGGTATGATCTAGTTTTGAGTTTTGCTTTATGATCCCTTTATGTAATCGAGTCCGTGAGCTATATAATAAAGATTAGTTTTGAGTCAAGGGCTTGATTATTTTGCCATGATCTTGAGTGAATAAAACAAAAGAGAAAAGAATAAAAAGAAATAAAGAGATCATATTGATTTTATTGAGAGTAATGACTTCACATAGAAAGAGTATGATGATTAAAAATTGTTGGGAGTTGGCAAACATAGTTTTGGTCATCGTTGCAATTAATAGGAAGTAATAAAGAAAGAGAGGTTTCACATATAAATATACTATCTTGGACATCTTTTATGATTGGGAGCACTCATTAAAATATGACATGCTAAAGAGTTGATGTTGGACAAGGAAGACAACGTAATGGGTTATGTTTTCTTATATCTGAGATAAAGTATACTGTCATGGATCATCCAACATGTTGAGCTTGCCTTTCCCCCTCATTCTAGCCAAATTCCTTGCACCAAGTAGAGATACTACTTGTGCTTCCAAAAACCCTTAAACCAGTTTTGCCATGAGAGTCCACCATATCTACTTATGGATTGAGTAAGATCCTTCAAGTAAGTTGTCATCGGTGCAAGCAATAAAAATTGCTCTCTAAGTATGTATGATTGATTGGTGTGGAGGAAATAAGCTTTATACGATCTTGTGATGTGGAAGAAATAAAACGACGGACTGCATAATAAAGCTTCATATCACAAGTGGCAATATAAAGTGACGTTCTTTCGCATTAAGATTTTGTGCATCCAACCCTGAAAGCGCATGACAACCTCTGCTTCCCTCTGCGAAGGGCCTATCTTTTATTATTATCTTCTACCTTATGCAAGAGTCATGGTGATCTTCACCTTTCCTTTTTACATTTTATCCTTTGGCAAGCACAGTATGTTGGAACGATCCTGATATATATATCTAAATTGGATGTAAGTTAGCATGAGTTATTATTGTTGACATTACCCTTGAGGTAAAAGGTTGGGAGGCGAAACTATAAGCCCCTATCTTTCTCTGTGTCCGGTTAAAACTCCGTAACCACAAGTATTGCGTGAGTGTTAGCAATTGTGAAAGACTAAATGATAGTTGAGTATGTGGACTTGCTAAGAAGCTCTGACATAGATTCTTTCTGATGTTATGATAAATTGCAATTGCTTCAATGACTGAGATTATAGTTTGTTGGTTCTCAATAAAGTTTCTGATTCATACTTTGCATTGTGAATAGATTATTACTTAAGCATAAGAATTCATATGACATTATACATATATGTTGCTGTTATGAGAATAATCATGATGCCCTCATGTCCGTATTTTATTTTATCGACACCTCTACCTCTAAACATGTGGACAGATTTATAACTATCGGTTTCCGCTTGAGGACAAGCGAGGTCTAAGCTTGGGGGAGTTGATACGTCCATTTTGCATCATGCTTTTATATCGATATTTATTGCATTATGGGCTGTTATTCCACATTATGTCACAATACTTATGCCTATTCTCTCTTATTTTACAAGGTTTACATAAGGAGGGGGAATGCCGGCAGCTGGGATTCTGGGCTGGAAAAGGAGCAAATATTATAGACCAATTCTGCACAACTCCAAAAGTCTTGAAACTCCACGAAAGTTCTTTTTGGAAATAACAAAAAATACTGGAAGAAGAATCCACGTCAGGGGGGCCTCCACCTGTCCACGAGGGTGGGGGCGCGCCCTACCCCCCTGGGCGCGCCCCTGCCTCGTGGGCCCCCTGTTGGCCCTCCGGTGCCCATCTTCTGCTATATGAAGTCTTTCGTCCAAAGAAAAATCATAAGGAAGCTTTCGGGACGAGACTCCGCCGCCACGAGGCGGAACGTTGGCGGAACCAATCTAGGGCTCCGGCAGAGCTGTTCTGCTGGGGACACTTCCCTCCGGGAGGGGGAAATCATCGCCATCGTCATCACCAACGCTCCTCTCATCGGGAGAGGGCAATCTCCATCAACATCTTCACCAGCACCATCTCCTCTCAAACCCTAGTTCATCTCTTGTATCCAATTCTTGTCTCTGAGTCTGGGATTGGTACCTGTAGGTTGCTAGTAGTGTTGATTACTCCTTGTAGTTGATGCTACTTGGTTTATTTGGTGGAAGATCATATGTTCAGATCCTTTATGCATATTAGTACTCCTCTAATTATGAGCATGAATATGCTTTGAGAGTAGTTACGTTTGTTCCTGAGGACATGGGAGAAGTCTTGCTATTAGTAGTCATGTGAATTTGGTATTCGTTTGATATTTTTATGAGATGTATGTTGTCTCTCCTCTAGTGGTGTTATGTGAACATCGACTACATGACACTTCACCATTATTTGGGCCTAGAGGAAGGCATTGGGAAGTAATAAGTAGATGATGGGTTGCTAGAGTGACAGAAGCTTAAACCCTAGTTTATGCGTTGCTTCGTAAGGGGCTGATTTGGACCCACTTGTTTCATGCTATGGATAGGTTTACCTTAATACTTCTTTTGTAGTTGCGGATGCTTGCAATAGGGGTTAATCATAAGTGGGATGCTTGTCCAAGTAAGGACAGCACCCAAGCACCGGTCCACCCACATATCAAATTATCAAAGTACCGAACGCGAATCATATGAACGTGATGAAAACTAGCTTGACGATAATTCCCATGTGTCCTCGGGAGCGCTTTTCTCTATATAAGAGTTTGTCCAGACTTGTCCTTTGCTACAAAAAGGATTCGGCCACCTTGCTGCACTTTATTTACTTTTGTTACTTGTTGCTCGTTACAAATTATCTTATCACAAAACTATCTGTTACCTATTATTTCAGTGCTTGCAGAGAATACCTTGCAGAAAACCGCTTATCATTTCCTTCTGCTCCTCATTGGGTTCGACACTCTTACTTATCGAAAGGACTACGATAGATCCCCTATACTTGTGGGTCATCACTTGCCAATGTTGTTTGGCTAAAATGGTCTTTCAAAGAATCTTCTGACTTATGGCAACAGGAGTGGTTCTATATCACCGAGCCCCGTGGTTCCAAGTGGGCAGCTGCGCATGCGTTTCGATCCAGCCCCCCAATTTAGCTTGCATCGTGGATTAATAAGGGGTTGGACTGGGGATCAGTTGACGAGGTGCGGACTGTGCAAAGTCGCATCCAAAGCCTCATTGAAAAGGATATCAATATTGTCAACGTTATTCAGGTAATGCTAGTCCGCCGGACCCTGCCGTGCCAGCGACGGCCTCTCCGCTTGTGGGAGTTTAACCCAGAAGGGCCACAGACTCTTCAGCACTTCTTCGGCACTACGCACGAAGGAATGTGGAAATTATTCTTCGGGAGACGAAAACAATGGCCGGACACCACCGAAGATACTGGCCTAGACTGTAACCATCCGGACACCCCGGTAAGTACTCATCCGCCGAACACCTCATAATCAGATATCCAGTGGTAAAGATACTGAGCAAACCATCCTTTTCCAGGGCTGGATAAAGAAAGCGGAACGGATTAGGTGTCCGGCCCCTCTTCCTGAAGACTCAGTAGACTCTGTGTTAACAAGGATGCTGGCACCAGCACTGTACCAGATGCGGCAGGGGTGGGCAAGGTGGAGAGCGAGAAGACCCGGGATGACCTTCGTTCCGGAGGTAAATCAGATACTGAGTCCGGAGAAATCGACACTTCTTCGCCTGAAGAGAAAGGCGAAAGAGAAGCCAGTATCCCTTCTCCATTCAGGAGGAAAAGGGCCGCCTCCGAAAGTTAGGAGGGGTGGTCTCCTAAGAGAGGCAAGATGCCACCGTCGAGCGGCTCGGGATTGGAAGGCGACGCCGGTGAACGGCTCCGTCATGAGGACAAGCCCTGAACCAAACCGTAAGTGAATCCGGGATACTTTGATAGCGTCCCGCTTCTTTCTTCTTACCGAAGAGATACGTAACGTGCCTATGTATTTTTACAGTCCGGCACAGAGTTTTTCTGCGCAATCCTCTTCTTCGGGAGATCTCCTCCCAGAGATGATGGAGAGCGAGACGCCTCCCCCGACCTCCTCGCCCAATAAGGCGGATGACTCTGAAGTGTCATCTCGGAGGGTTTTTCTTGATCAACAAGCTGTGCAGGGGATGAAAGAGGCAGTACCTGAAGGCGGACCTCCGATCGTCCGGAATTCGGGGGCCGATAATGAAGGCCCCGGACTGTCCGGTTTTCAGCCAATGATGATTCTGGAGATGGGTGAACGGGTTCCTTCAAAGGATGGTCGTGCTCCGAGTGCGGCTTCCGGAGACCTGGCGACGTCGGGTATATTACGGGATATGTTGCGAAAAGCATCCGTCTCGGAGGAACAACGTACCTTGATGGGTACGGTGGTTGAGAAGATTCTGTCCGCGAAGAGCGGATTGAATGAAGCCTTCACGAGCCTGCTAAAAGGCTTCAAGGTAGTTTTTTAAACTATATTTTATTTGCAAAGATGCACCTGTGTATAGGTAGTAGCCCCTGAGACTCGAGTTGGCTTCCCATGGGAGGCGAACGGAGGATCGAGAAGAAATATTCAAGGACTAATCTGATTAACTTGGACACAGGCTGCTTCACCCCTGGCTACTTCCCAGACTACGGAAATTGCCGAGCTGCAGCGGAAGCTTGATGTGGTAGGGGATGACATTGCGTTAATCAATATGCGTCTTGACGAGTCACAAGGTATGTATTCGGGGCAGTCCCTTCACATACATTTTTGTGATATGAGCATGATGCTGAAGGTTATATACTGGAATATGCATGACCGCAGATGGTGCTGCCGCCGTTGAAACTCTTCGGGCGGAGCTGGCCCGGGCCAAGGAGCAGGCCCGGTGTAGTAATGCGGCTGCCGAAAAGGCATCGGCTGAGTTAAAAGCCGGACAAGCTGCTCGGCGCCAAGACGAGGAGAAGGTATCCACGATGGCGCTTGAATAAAAAATGCTGCTAGCCGCTGTAAACTTATTGCGAAGGAAAATGAAGCCAAAATAGCCGAACTTGATAAGTCCTTACGAGAGGCGAGAGAAGCGCTGTCTGAATCCAGAGCAGCCCGTGAGGAGATCCGGCAAGCTGGGGAGATTGCGGCTGGTAAGCCCTTTTTGCTGCAGGCTAAGTTTGGTGATCCGAACTATGCTCAACTTAACCAAGTGTGGAGTTCTCCGGACGAGTTTTTAGACTTGCCGAAGAGTTCTTCCGATGCGGCACAGTTTTATCAAGCGCGAGAGGGGTATGCAATGGAGAAGCTTTTCTGGTCACAATTTGGTGCGTCAAAGCGCCCTCTGTTACTGAATGAACTGATGTCTCAATGGGCCGAGCTTCATAGGATATCCGGCGCTGCCATGAAGAACGTCATAATCCGGCTGTGGCCGACTGAGCCTGTTCCGAATAGCTACTTCGGCTTGGTGCAGCGGCTCGTTGATGCGGTGCCACGTATCGACGCTGTGAAGCGGTCGGCGTGCATTGAGGGTGCACGGATGGCCTTCGCCCGAGTCAAGACATTCTGGGGGAAGATGAAGGCCATCAAAGTTGCGGCGAAGAGTCCACCCAAGGGCAAGGACCGTTATGCACCGGAGCATTATTTTGAAGACGTCTTGGAGGCCGCCCGCTTAATAGAGGGTCAATGCTCGAAAGACATAATATTCAAGTGACGTGTATGAGAATTGTAAAAGATAATTTTATAGTTAATCTATTTTTATGTTTTTCTCGAAAGCTTATGTTCCTCCTATGCGGCCGTTTCAATATAATCTGAAAGTTTTCCAGTCGTCGGCTTCAGCCCGCTCGTAGGAAGTACGGGGATGTTCGGAAAAGCATTTAATCACTCTTGATCCAACGTCTTGGTCCATGAAGGAGGTGATAATGCGGCGAACCAGGCAATCAGACTATAGGGCGTTAACACTTTCACTTAGCCATAGGATTTTTATAGGGGGGGGGGCTACGACATAGCTCCTGGTATGTGTACAGCTTATTCCAGTATGGTGCGTTACATGTATGACCTGGAAAAAAAAGGTCCTTCGTGAGACACGGAGGGAATCGCGACAGATTTTGATAAGTCGTCGAGTGGTCGACCAGCTCTCGCAGCATCATGACAGTCGGTTTTCGGCTTTCTCTACTGAGGTGGTTGACCAGATGAACTGGAAGCACAATCGCAGTAGTTCTCCCTTTACTACCCTAGCCGATAGAGCGGAACGTAAGGTAGCAAGCACAGGAGCCGGGCAACCAAACCATTGACCCAAGACATGATTCGGAGCTAATGCATATAAGGCCAAACTCGCGACGCCGAAGTACGCTTATAAAGCATTCGGACTTTGTTGGCAACTCATTTGTTCCCATACCGAGCCCCTGGCAGGTTGTGCCGAGGTATGGCTGTAAAATAGCTATAGGGGCCAAATTCATTTGTGAAAAAGAAAGAAATGATTAATGCGGATCATATTTACTGGGACCTGAGCGATATGCCAATGATTACTTTATATAGAGAGAGACCACAACCTCGGCTATTTGACATGCCCGAGGTCGAAGGCGGAGGAAAAAGGCATATTACAGGCTCGAAATAAAGAGTGCGGTCTACAAAAACTTATTTTGGACCTCCTGTCGCACGTCTGCGCCGCCTGTCCTCGGCGAGAGGGAATCCTTGACGGAAGTAGCCCCTTAGGTGAGTGTATGGATCCGAACTCCGATAGAGTCGATTTAGATGCTTGTCCTTTGTGTCACCTGTTTTTAAGAGATAATGTAGAAAGAAGTAAAAAGAAAGTAGATAAAGAATGTTACTGGAATGCTTGCAGGCTTGTCCGTATTGTGCTTCCGCCAATGCCCATGGTGTCTTAAGTGCGTAATGATGTATGCGCGGTACAAGTATTGCAGGTATATGCGGTGGGCGGCGGAAGCCGAACTGCTATTTCTGCTCTGGGACTGGTCGATCCTCTCCGTCGTCCCTATCACCTGGCGGCCTCCTCCCCTTGTGTTCGGCGTTGAGCTTGCCGGCCTGCTTGAAGACCCAACAGCTTCTATTGGTATGATTAGCTGGTTTATCAAGGTGGCTGTGAATCTGGCAGGGTCGGTCCAATATCCTGTCTAGGTTGGATGGTCCATCTCGATTCACCTTGAATGGCTTTTTCCGTTGACCGGGTTTGGGATTGTTAAATCCAGCGTTGACCGCTGTGTCGCGTGATCTTTCATTACGACTGTTGTGTTTGCTTCGTCATGGCTTGCCATTGCCGTCTCGGATTTCGGAGGTGCCCGGGTCGCCGGCGCTGTTGCTTCTACGAGCGAGCCAGCTGTCTTCTCCCGCGCAAAAGCGGGTCATTAAAGCGGTAAGGGCTGTCATGGATTTAGGTCCTTCTTGACCGAGGTGGCGTGCTAGTCATTCATCTCGGACGCTGTGTTTGAAGGCCGCGAGGGCTTCCACGTCCGGACAGTCAATGACTTGGTTCTTTTTAACTAAGAACCTAGTCCAAAGCTTCCTGGCTGACTCTCCGGGCTGTTGGACAATGTGACTTAAGTTATCGGCATCCGGTGGCCAGACATATGTTCCTTGGAAGTTGTCGTGGAAGGCGTCTTCCAAATCTTCCCAGCTGCCAATAGAATTTTCTGGCAGACTGTTTAACCAGTACCGAGCTGGTCCTTTGAGTTTTAGTGGAAGGTATTTGATGGCATGAAGGTCATCTCCGCGGGCCATGTGGATATGGAGGAGGAAGTCCTCGATCCATACCGCGGAATCCGTTGTTCCGTCGTATGATTCGATGTTCATGGGTTTGAACCCGTCTGGAAATTCATTCTCCATTACTTCGTCTGTGAAGCAAATTGGGTGTGCGGTGCCTCTATGCTGGGTCACACTGCGGCGTACCTCCGATGGAGTCCATTTGCAGTTTTCTGCCCGGGCATGGCTAGGTTTATCACATCCGAATAGGTAGCCGTCATTGTGTGTCGAGGCACGTCCTCGCGCTCCGTAGAGCGATCTTGCGGGTCCTGCTCTACTGTCCAAGTCCTGTCGAAGGTCGTACGTACAACCCTGAGCTGTTTTATTCTTGCCTTTACAGCGAGGTGGGGTGGTCTGGTGTTCGGCCTGAGTTGCCGCTTTATCCAGACCAAGTTGTGGTCGGCCTGCCGCATTGTGCGATGATGGTACGGGCTCCAGCGCCTCATCATCGAACTGGGGTAGGAGTCTACGCTTCGGGTAGCTTTTGGTTGGGCCACTAAGGCCGTATTCTTCGGCGGCCATGACTTCGGTCCACCTATCATTGAGCATATCTTGGTCCGCTTGAAGCTGCAGCTGCTTCTTTTTCAGGCTTCTTGCAGTGGCTATTAGCCGGCGTTTGAAGCGCTCCTGCTCGAGAGGTTCCTCGGGCACGATGAAATCCTCGTTGCCGAGGCTTTCCTCCTCCTTGGAGAGCGGAAGATAGTTACTGTCCTCCGAGTCTTCGTGTATGGCCTGTTCATCCTGTTCGGAGGTTGCTCCCACAGGGTCTTCACTGTTTTCGGCGCCGTCCGGAGTATTGTTTTCTCCGATGCTAGTGTTGTTGTTTTTTGTATGACGTGACTTAGAGCGGCGCCGCTGACGTTGGCGACTGGGCTTTGTCTCAGGAGGTTTATCTTTGACTGGATCCTCTTTGTCATCGTTTTTAGTTTCTTTAGGCATATCCACCATGTATACGTCGTAGGAAGGAGTGGTCGTCCATCGCCCAATGAGTGGCGGGTTTTGGCCCTGCTCTTCGTCGGCATTGTCGTCTGTACTGACGATATCTTCGGAGCCGTAATCAAGCATGTCGGTTAAGTCCTCAACAGTGGCTATGGAGTGGGTGGCGGGCGGGAAGCAAAGTTCCCCATCATCAGCCCCTAGTTTGAACCGTACATAGTTCGGTTGTGAGTCCCCCGCTAAGGACAAGTTCTTTAATGAGCTCAGAACATCGCCCAAGGGCGAGTGCTGGAAGATGTCTGTGGAACTGAACTCAAAGATCGATAAGCGATCAAGTTTGGTATCCGCGGACTCACATGGTTCGGAACTTATACCCGGAGAAGAGTCCGAAGTTCCCGTGACACGAGTACTGCATGAGGTCAAGCCCATGTGCAGCTCCAACCCTGGAGAATCTGTGGCCTCCATGGTGGGGTTGAACCTCCAATCCTTGGATGCCGTAGTGTGCTCTGGATCTAAGGCCGGAGTGATCACAGGAGCTATCTCCTGGATGTAGTCTGACGACAGATTTAGGTCATGTTCGTCGAGGTGACCGGGAGCGGTCGCCACGGTCTTGAATCCGGCGAAGATCAAATCTCCACGGATGTCCGCGACGTAATTCAAGCTCCCAAATCTGATCTGATGGCCAGGGGCATAGCTGTCGATCTGCTCCAGGTGGCCAAGCGAGTTGGCCTACCGTGCGAAGCCACCGAACACGAAGATCTGTCCGGGGAGGAATGTTTCTCCTTGGACAGCGTCACTATCGACGATTGAAGGGGCCATCGAACCTTTTCGTCGACGGCACAGTGGAACTCTCAATGAAAGCACCAATGTCGGTGTCAAAACCGGCGGATCTTGGGTAGGGGGTCCCGAACTGTGCGTCTAAGGTCAATGGTAACAGGAGACAAGGGACACGATGTTTACCCAGGTTCGGGCCCTCTCTATGGAGGTAATACCCTACTTCCTGCTTGATTGATCTTGATGAATATGAGTATTACAAGAGTTGATCTACCACGAGATCATAATGGCTAAACCCTAGAAGTCTAGCCGGTATGACTATGGTAATGAGTCTCTCCCCCTCCGGACTAAGTCCTCCGGTTTATATAGGCACCAGGAGGATCTAGGGTTACACAATGTCGGTTACAAAGGAAAAGGATCTACATATTCGGTCGCCAAGCTTCCCTTCCATGCCAAGGAGAGTCCCATCCGGACATGGGTGCGGTCTTCGGTCTTCGTATCTTCATAGCCCATCAGTCCGGCCCATGGCTAATAGGCCAGACGCCCGAGGACCCCTTAGTCCAGGACTCCCTCAGGTGTGTTTGCCAAGATCCGATGAATTGTGGATTTATGATCAGCTTATCTATCAATATTATTTGAATCTTCTCTGAATTCTTATTTGCATAATTTTATATCTTTGCAATTCTCTTCGAACTATCGATTTGCTTTGGCCAACTAGATTGGTTTTCCTTGCAATGGGAGAAGTGCTTAGCTTTGGGTTCAATCTTACGGTGCTCGATCCTAGTGACAGATAGGGAATCGACATGTATTGTATTGTTGCCATCGAGGATAAAAGATGGGGTTTTCATCATATTGCTTGAGTTAATTCCTCTACATCATGTCAACTTGCTTAAAGCGTTACTCCATTCTTTATGAACTTAATACTCTAGATGCATGCTGGATAGCGGTTGATGTGAGAGTAATAGTAGTAGATGCAGAATCGTTTTGATCTACTTGACACGGACGTGATGCCTATGTTCATGATCATTGCCTTAGATATCGTCATAACTTTGCGCTTTTCTATCAATTGCTTGGCAGTAATTTGTTCACCCACCGTAATAATTTCTATCTTGAGAGAAGCCTCTAGTGAAACATATGGCCCCCGGGTCTATTTTCCATCATATAAGTTTCCAATCTACAATCTTAGTTTCCTATTTACTTTCTATACAATCTTTTACTTTCCGTTCCATAAACCAAAAATACCAAAAACATTACTTTACTATTTATTCATCTCTATCAGATCTCATGTTGCAAATAACCGTGAAGGGATTGACAACCCCTTTATCGCGTTGGGTGCAAGTTGGTGTTTGTTTGTGCAGGTATTCGGCGGCTCGCGCGTTGTCTCCTACTGGATTCATACCTTGGTTCTCAAAACTGAGGGAAATACTTACTCTACTTTGCTGCATCACCCTTTCCTCTTCAAGGGAAAAACCAATGCAAGCTCAAGAGGTAGCACCCTCCACTTTGTGTTGCAAGTTTTACGTGGCTGCTACGGGCTTCTAGCAAGAACCGTTCTTACCTACGCAAAAACCACAACGGTGTTTCATCAAGTTTGTTGTTTTAACCTTCTTCAAGGACCGGCTGTAGTCAAATTCGATTCAACTAAAGTAGGAGAAATAGACACCCGCCAGCCACCTTTATGCAAAACAAGTTGCATGTCTATCGGTGGAACCGGTCTCATGTGCATGGACATGTAAGGTTGGTCCGGGCCGCTTCATTCCATAATACCGCCGAATCAAAATAAGACGTTGGTGGTAAGTAGTATGACTATCACCGCCCACAACTCTTTGTGTTCTACTCGTGCGTATCATCTACGCATAGACCTGGCGCAGATGCCACTGTTGGGAACCGTTGCACGGAAAACAAAAATAATTCTACCCACACGCAAGATCTATCCATGGAGATGCATAGCAACGAGAGGGGAGAGTGTGTCTACATACCCTCGTAGACCATAAGCGGAAGCGCTTTAACAACGCGGTTGATGTAGTTGAACTTCTCGCGCTCCAACCGATCAAGTACCGTACGTACAGCACCTCCGCATTCAGCACACGTTCAACTCGGTGACGTCCTCCGCCTTCTTGATCCAGCAAGACGGCGTGGTAGTAGATGAGTTCCGGCAGCACGACGGCGTGGTGACGGTGATGGTGAAGCTATCTCCGCAGGGCTTCCCCAAAGCACTACGAAAATATGACTGGGGATGTAAATGGTGGAGGGGGCACCGCACACGGCTAAGATAATGTTCCAGTTTGCTAGGCACCCCCCTCTCACATATATATAGGTGGGGCGAGGAGGGAGCAGCCAGGAGGGCGCCCCAAGTAGACCGAATCCTACTTGCGGTCTCCTCCCAAGTGGCGCCCCCCTGCCATGTATAGGTGAGGGGGAAAGGCATGGGTGGGAGGCTGCTACCTCTTGAGCACTGCGTTGGTTTTCCCTTGAAGAGGAAAGGGTGATGCAGCAAAGTAGCGTAAGTATTTCCCTCAGTTTTTGAGAACGAAGGTATCAATCCAGTAGGAGGCTACGCGCTAGTCCCTCGCACCTACACAAAACAAATAAATCCTCCCAACCAACGCGATAAGGGGTTGTCAATCCCTACACGGTCACTTACGAGAGTGAGATCTGATAGATATGATAAGATAATATTTTTGGTATTTTTATGATAAAGATGCAAGGTAAAATAGAAAGCAATGAAAATAACTAAGTGTTGAAAGATTAATATGATGAAGATAGACCCGGGGGCCATAGGTTTCACTAGTGGCTTCTCTCAAGAGCATAAGTATTTACGGTGGGTGAACAAATTACTGTTGAGCAATTGACAGAATTGAGCATAGTTATGAGAATATCTAGGTTTATATAGGAGGAAGGAGTACGTCGGTGGAGCAACAGGGGGCCCACGAGGGTGGAGGGCGCGCCCCCTACCTCGTGGCCTCCTCCTTTGTTTCTTGACGTAGGGTCCATGTCCTCTGGATCATGTTCGTTCCGAAAATCACGTTCCCGAAGGTTTCATTCCGTTTGGACTTCGTTTGATATTCTTTTTCTGCGAAACTCTGAAATAGGCAAAAACAGCAATTCTGGGCTGGGCCTCCGGTTAATAGGTTAGTCCCAAAAATAATATAAAAGTGAATAATAAAGCCCAATAATGTCCAAAACAGAAGATAATATAGCATGGAGCAATAAAAAATTATAGGTACGTTGGAGACGTATCAAGCATCCCCAAGCTTAATTCCTGCTCGTCCTCGAGTAGGTAAATGATAAAAACAGAATTTTTGATGTGGAATGCTACTTGGCATAATTTCAATGTAATTCTTCTTAATTGTGGTATGAATATTTAGATTCGAAAGATTCAAGACAAAAGTTTAATATTGACATCAAAATAATAATACTTCAAGCATACTAACTAAGCAATTATGTCTTCTCAAAATAACATGGCCAAAGAAAGTTATCCCTACAAAATCATATAGTCTGGCTATGCTCTATCTTCACCACACAAAATATTTAAGTCATGCACAACCCCGATGACAAGCCAAGCAATTGTTTCATACTTTTGGTGTTCTCAAACTTTTTCAATCTTCACGCAATACATGAGCGTGAGCCATGGACATAGCACTATATGTGGATTAGAATGGTGGTTGTGGAGAAGACAAAAAAGGAGAAGATAGTCTCACATCAACTAGGCGTATCAACGGGCTATGGAGATGCCCATCAATAGATATCAATGTGAGTGAGTAGGGATTGCCATGCAACGGATGCACTAGAGCTGTAAGTATATGAAAGCTCAACAAAAGAAACTAAGTGGGTGTGCATCCAACTCGCTTGCTCACGAAGACCTAGGGCATTTTGAGGAAGCCCATCATTGGAATATACAAGCCAAGTTCTATAATGAAAAATTCCCACTAGTATATGAAAGTGATATCATAGGAGACTCTCTATTATGAAGATCATGGTGCTATTTTGAAGCACAAGTATGGTAAAAGGATAGTAACATTGTCCCTTTTCTCTTTTTCTCTCATTTTTTTATTTGGGCCTTTTTCTCTTTTTTTATGGCCTCTTTTTTTCGTCCGGAGTCTCATCCCAACTTGTGGGGGGAATCATAGTCTCCATCATCCTTTCCTAACTTGGGACAATGCTCTAAAAAATTATGATCATCACACTTTTATTTTCTTACAACTCAACAATTACAACTCAATACTTAGAACAAAATATGACTCTATGTGAATGCCTCCGGCAGTGTACCGGGATATGCAATGAATCAAGAGTGACATGTATGAAGGAATTTATGAACGGTGGCTTTGCCACGAATACGATGTCAACTACATGATCATGCAAAGCAATATGACAATCATGGAGCGTGTCATAGTAAACGGAACGGTGGTAAGTTCCATGGCAATATATCTCGGAATGGCTATGGAAATGCCATGATAGGTAGGTATGGTGGCTGTTTTGAGGAAGGTTTATGGTGGGTGTATGATACCGGTGAAAAGTGTGCGGTATTAGAGAGGCTAGCAATGGTGGAAGGAAGAAAGTGCGTATAATCCATGGACTAAACATTAGTCATAAAGAACTCATATACTTATTCCAAAAATCTACAAGTTATCAAAGCAAAGTATTACGCGCATGCTCCAAGGGGATAGATTGGTAGGAAAAGACCATCGCTCGTCCCCGACCGCCATTCATAAGGAAGACAATCAATAAATAAATTATGCTCCGACTTCATCACATAACGGTTCACCATACGTCCATGCTACGGGAATCACAAACTTTAAGACAAGTATTTCTCAAATTCACAACTACTCAACTAGCATAACTCTAATATCACCATCTTTATATCTCAAAACAATTATCAAGCATCAAACTTTTCTTAGTATTCAACACACTCGTAAGAAAGTTTTTACTCATCTTGAATACCTAGCATATTAGGATTTTAAGCAAATTACCATGCTATTTAAGGCTCTCAAAATAATCTAAGTGAATCATGAGATATCAATAGTTTCTATAAAACAAATCCACCACCGTGCTCTAAAAGATATAAGTGAAGTACTAGAGCAAAACTATATAACTCAAAAGATATAAGTGAAGCACATAGAGTATTCTAATAATTTCCGAATCATGCGTGTCTCTCTCAAAAGGTGTGTACAGCAAAGATGATTGTGGTAAACTAAAAAGCAAAGACTCAAATCATACAAGACGCTCCAAGCAAAACACATATCATGTGGTGAATAAAAATATAGCTCCAAGTAAAGTTACCGATGGAAGTAGACGAAAGAGGGGATGCCTTCTGGGGCATCCCCAAGCTTTGGATTTTTGGTGTCCTTAGATTATCTTGTGGGTGCCATGGTCATCCCCCAAGCTTAGGCTCTTGCCACTCCTTGTTCCATAATCCATCAAAATCTTTCACCCAAAACTTGAAAACTTCACAACACAAAACTTAACAGAAAATCTCGTGAGCTCCGTTAGCGAAACAAAACAAAAGACCACTTCAAGGTACTGTAATGAACTCATTATTTATTTATATTAGTGTTAAACCTACTGTATTACAACTTCTCTATGGTTTATAAACTCTTTTACTAGCCATAGATTCATCAAAATAAGCAAACAACACACGAAAAACAGAATCTGTCAAAAACAGAACAGTCTGTAGTAATCTGTGACTAACGCAAACTTCTGGAACTCCAAAAAATCAGCCAGAATAGGAAGACCTAGACAATTTGTTTATTGATCAGAAGCAATTGGAATCAATATTTTATCACGTTCTGGTGATTTTTAACAATTGTTTTCGTGAACAGAAAGTTTCTGGAAATTACAGCAAGATCAAATAACTATCATCCAAGAAGATCATATAGGTTTAACTTGGCACAAACACTAATTAAAACATAAAAACACATCTAACCAGAGGCTAGAACAAAAATTTATTCCTAAAAAGAAGCCAAAAGCAAAAAAACTAAAAATAAAATTGGGTTGCCTCCCAACAAGCGCTATCGTTTAACGCCCCTAGCTAGGCATAAAAGCAAGGATAGATCTAGGTATTGCCATCTTTGGTAGGCAATCCATAAGTGGCTCTCATAATAGATTCATAAGGTGGTTTTATTTTCTTTCTAGGGAAGTGTTCCATGCCTTTCTTTAATGGAAATTGGAATCTAATATTCCCTTCCTTCATATCAATAATTGCACCAATCGTTCTAAGGAAAGGTCTACCAAGAATAATAGGACATGAAGGATTGCAATCTATATCAAGAACGATAAAATCTACGGGCACATAGTTCCTATTTGCAATAATAAGAACATCATTAATTCTTCCGATAGGTCTCTTAATAGTGGAATCCGCAAGGTGCAAGTTTAAAGAGCAATCATCAAAATCACGGAAACCTAGCAAATCGCACAAAGTTTTTGGAATCGTGGAAACACTAGCACCCAAATCACACAAAGCATAGCATTCATGATCTTTAATCTTAATTTTAATAGTAGGTTCCCACTCATCATAAAGTTTTCTAGGGATAGAAACTTCCAACTCAAGTTTTTCTTCATAAGATTGCATCAAAGCATCAACGATATGTTTGGTAAAAGCTTTATTTTGACTATAAGCATGAGGAGAATTTAGCACGATTGCAACAAGGAAATACAATCTATCAAAGAGAAATTATCATAATTAAATTCCTTGAAATCCAAAATAGTGGGTTCATTAACATTTAATGTTTTGATTTCTTCAATCCCACTTTTATCAATTTTAGCATCAAGATCTAAAATCTCTGAATTTTTGGAACGCCTTCTAGGTAAAGGTGGATCATATTCAGTCCCATCATTATCAAGATTCATATTGTAAAACAAAGATTTAATAGGGGACACATCAATAACTTTTAGATCTTCATCTTTATTTTCATAGAAATTAGAAGAACACGCTTTCATAAAACAATCTTTCTTAGCATGCATTCTAGCGGTTCTTTCTTTGCACTCATCAATGGAAATTCTCATGGCTTTGAGAGACTCATTGATATCATGCTTAGGAGGAATAGATCTAAGTTTTAAAGAATCAACATCAAGAGAAATTCTATCAATGTTCCTAGCCAATTCATCAACTTTAAGTAATTTCTCTTCAAGCAAAGCATTGAAATTCTTTTGCGAATTCATAAACTCTTTAACACTAGTCTCAAATTCAGAAGGCATCTTATTAAAATTTCTATAAGAATTGTTGTAGGAATTACCATAATTATTAGAGGAATTGCTAGGATAAAGCCTACGATTAAAGTTTCCTCTATACGCGTTATTACCAAAATTATTCCTACCACCAAAATTCACATCCATAGATTCATTATTATTCTCAATCAAAGTAGACAAAGGCATATCATTAGGATCAGAATAAACACTCTTAGTAGCAAATAAATTCATAAGTTCATCCATCTTTCCACTCAAAACATTAATTTCTTCTATCGCATGCACTTTTTTATTAGTAGATCTTTCAGTGTGCCATTGAGAATAATTAACTATAATATTATCTAGGAGTTTAGTAGCTTCTCCTAAAGTGATTTCCATAAAAGTGCCTCCCGCGGCCGAATCTAAAAGATTTCTAGAAGCAAAATTCAATCCGGCATAAATTTTTTGTATAATCATCCACAAATTCAAACCATGTGTAGGGCAATTACGTATCATTAATTTCATCCTCTCCCAAGCTTGTGCAACATGTTCATGATCAAGTTGCTTAAAATTTATAATATCGTTTCTAAGAGAGATAATCTTAGCGGGAGTAAAATATTTAGAGATTAAAGCATCTTTGCACTTATTCCAAGAATCAATACTATTTTTAGGCAAAGACGAAAACCAAGCTTTAGCACGATCTCTAAGCGAAAAAGGAAATAGCTTCAATTTAACAATATCATTGTCAACATCTTTCTTCTTTTGCATATCACACAAATCAACGAAGCTATTTAGATGAGTAGCGGCATCTTTCCTAGGAAGGCCGGCGAATTGATCTTTCATGAAAACATTCAACAAAGCAGTATTGATTTCGCAAGATTCAGTATCGGTAAGAGGAGCAATCGGAGTGCTAAGGAAATCATTGTTGTTAGTTGGTAAAGTCACATAATTTGGTATTATCTTGAGCCATCGTGACAAACAAGCAATCCAACACACGAGCAAACGAAAAGCAAGCGAAAAAGAGGCGAAAGGAAAAGAGAGGGCGAATAAAACGGCAAGGGTGAAGTGGGGGAGAGGAAAACGAGAGGCAAATGGCAAATAATGTAATGCGGGAGATAAGGGTTTGTGATGGGTACTTGGTATGTTGACTTTTGCGTAGACCTCCCCGGCAACGGCGCCAGAAATGGCTCATTGTCGGGAGTCCAAATCTTGTCTTGACTTTTGCGTAAGCCTCCCCGGCAACGGCGCCAGAAATCCTTCTTGCTACCTCTTGAGGACTACGTTGGTTTTCCCTTGAAGAGGAAAGGGTGATGCAGCAAAGTAGCGTATGTATTTCCCTCAGTTTTTGAGAACCAAGGTATCAATCCAGTAGGAGGCTACGCGCTAGTCCCTCGCACCTACACAAAACAAATAAATCCTCGCAACCAACGCGATAAGGGGTTGTCAATCCCTACACAGTCACTTACGAGAGTGAGATCTGATAGATATGATAACATAATATTGTTGGTATTTTTATGATAAAGATGCAAGGTAAAATAGAAAGCAATGATAATAACTAAGTGTTGAAAGATTAATATGATGAAGATAGACCCGGGGGCCATAGGTTTCACTAGTGGCTTCTCTCAAGAGCATAAGTATTTACGGTGGGTGAACAAATTACTGTTGAGCAATTGACAGAATTGAGCATAGTTATGAGAATATCTAGGTATGATCATGTATATAGGCATCACGTCCGAGACAAGTAGACCGACTCCTGCCTGCATCTACTACTATTACTCCACACATCGACCGCTATCCAGCATGCATCTAGAGTATTAAGTTCATAAGAACAGAGTAACGCTTTAAGCAAGATGACATGATGTAGAGGGATAAATTCATGCAATATGATAAAAACCCCATCTTGTTATCCTCAATGGCAACAATACAATACGTGCCTTGTTGCCCCTACTGTCACTGGGAAAGGACACCGCAAGATTGAACCCAAAGCTAAGCACTTCTCCCATTGCAAGAAACCAATCTAGTAGGCCAAACCAAACTGATAATTCGAAGAGACTTGCAAAGATAACCAATCATACATAAAAGAATTCAGAGAAGATTCAAATATTGTTCATAGATAAACTTGATCATAAACCCACAATTCATCGGTCTCAACAAACACACCGCAAAAGAAGATTACATCGAATAGATCTCCACAAGAGAGGGGGAGAACATTGTATTGAGATCCAAAAAGAGAGAAGAAGCCATCTAGCTAATAACTATGGACCCGAAGGTCTGTGGTAAACTACTCACACTTCATCGGAGAGGCTATGGTGTTGATGTAGAAGCCCTCCGTGATCAATGCCCCCTCCGGCGGAGCTCCGGAACAGGCCCCAAGATGGGATCTCGTGGGTACAGAAGGTTGCGGCGGTGGAATTAGGTTTTTGGCTCCGTATCTGATCGTTTGGGGGTATGTAGGTATATATAGGAGGAAGGAGTACGTCGGTGGAGCAACAGGGGGCCCACGAGGGTGGAGGGCGCGCGTGGGGGGGTAGGTGCGCCCCCTACCTCGTGGCCTCCTCCTTTGTCTCTTGACGTAGGGTCCAAGTCCTCTGGATCATGTTCGTTCCAAAAATCACGTTCCCGAAGGTTTCATTCCGTTTGGACTCCGTTTGATATTCTTTTTCTGCGAAACTCTGAAATAGGAAAAAAACAGCAATTCTGGGCTGGGCCTCCGGTTAATAGGTTAGTCCCAAAAATAATATAAAAGTGAATAATAAAGCCCAATAATGTCCAAAACAGAAGATAATATAGCATGGAGCAATCAAAAATTATAGATACGTTGGAGACGTATCAGAGCCCCCCCCTTCCTTTCTCCCATGAGAAGGGGAAGGCAGCAGGGGCTAGCCCTCCCTCCTTTACTTCCCTAGGGCTGGCCAGCCAGGGAGAGGGGCGCACCAGCCCCCTGTGGGCTGGTCTGTCCCCTCCTTGGCCCATTAAGACCATACACCTACCGGGGGGTGTCCGGAACCCCTTCCGGTGACCTGATGACTACCCGGTGCAACCCGAAACCCTTTTGGTGTCCGAATACCATCGTCCTATATATCAATCATTACCTCTCGACAATTTCGAGACTCCTCGTCATGTCGATGATCTTATCCGGTACTCCGAACAACATTCGGTCACCAAAACATATAACTCATATAACATTATATTGTCAACGAACGTAAAGCGTGCGGACCCTACGGGTTTAAGAACTATGTAGACATGACCGAGACACTTCTCCGGTCAATAACCAATAGCGTAACCGGGATGCCCATATTGGCTCCTACATATTCTATGAAGATCTTTATCTGTCGAACCGTTATGACAACATACGTAATTCCCTTTGTCCATCGGTATGTTACTTGCCCGAGATTCGATGGTCGGTATGTTCATACCTAGTTCAATCTCCTTACCGGCAAGTCTCTTTACTCGTTCCATAATACATCATCCTGTAACTAACTCATTAGTCCCTTTGCTTGCAAGGCTTCTTATGATGTGTATTACCAAGAGGGCCAAGAGATACCTCTCCGATACTCGGAGTAACAAATCCTAATCTCGATCTATGCCAACTCAACAAACACCTTCAGAGATACCTGTAGAGCATCTTTATGATCACCCAGTTATGTTGTGATGTTTGATATCACACAAGGTATTCCTATCCGGGAGTTGCACAATCTCATAAGTCAAAGGAATATGTATTTGACATGAAGAAAGCAATAGCAATAAACTGAACGATCATTATGCTAAGCTAACGGATGGGTCTTGTCCATCACATCATTCTCCTAATGATGTGATGTCGTTATCAAATGACACCACATGTCTATGGTTAGGAAACCTTAACCATCTTTGATCAATGAGCTAGTCTAGTAGAGGCTTACTAGGGACACGGTATTTGTTTATGTATTCACACATGTATTTAAGTTTCTGATCAATACAATTCTAGCATGTATAATAAACCTTTATCATGAATAAGGAAATATAAAATATTAACTTTATTATTGCCTCTAGGGCATATTTCCTTCAGGAAGGAGCAGAATAGGGTGACCAGCTTGACCTATATCCCAAAGCCCACTTCGACGTTGTTGCAAATTTTGACGTCGCCGCTTAGGATATAACATACGCCCAAGATATAGGCTAGAAAAGCAGAGCTCCTACATCCAACTTAGATGAGAAGGGAAACCAACACAACAAGGGGAATTTAGGGCAAATTTATTCAATGTCTCCTCAAGTTTTGGAGAAGCTATACTACCAGTCGGCCAAATTGTTAATGACTAAGACCAAAACCTACGAGAAAAGGTCCTAAAAGGAGGTCCAGAATACCAGCAAACTCACTGATTGATGCAACACTCTTAGGAGGAGAAAGTCATCGTAGAACAACAAAGGAAGAGAAAACCCCCGTGCACCGAGGATGCACATAGGTCATGGACTGAGCAAAATAAAAACCTGCATTAACTCTTCCAGACCTTGGGCCCATCTCTGACTGGTGGGAGGGTATGCTTTCTAAGGCCTTGTATAATGCTAGAAGCTTAAGGAGATGCTTAAAAAATAAATTGGTTTTCTCCGAAGCACTAGTGCCTATTTCTACATGAGAGATGCTTGATTAAGCGTTGATACGTCTCCAACGTATCTATAATTTTTTATTGTTCCATGCTGTTATATTATCAATCTTGGATGTTTTATAATCATTATATAGTCATTTTATATCATTTTTTGGTACTAACCTATTGACATAGTGCCAAGTGCCAGTTGTTGTTTTCTGCATGTTTTTTACATCGCAGGAAATCAATACCAAATGGAGTCCAAATGCAACGAAACTTTACGGAGATTTTTTTGAACCAGAAAACACCCAATGGGCCAAAGCAGCGCGTGGGGGGGTGCTCCGAGGGGACCACAACCCACCAGGGCCCACCTCGGGTACCCCCCCCCCAGACCTCCTCTTTGCTCTATAAATACCCCAATATTCTAGAAACCCTAGGGGAGTCGGCGAAAATCAATTCCAGACGCCGCAGAGTCCAGAACCACCAGATCCAATCTAGACACCATCACGGAGGGGTTCACCACTTCCATTGGTGCCTCTCCGATGATGCGTGAGTAGTTCTTTGTAGACCTTTGGGTCCGTAGTTAGTACCTAGATGGCTTCCTCTCTCTCGTTTGATTCTCAATACAATGGTCTCTTGGAGATCCATATGATGTAACTCTTTTTGCGGTGTGTTTGTTGGGATTGGATGAACTTTGAGTGCATGATCAGATCTATCTTTTTATCCATGAAAGTTATTTGAGTTTCTTTGATCTCTTTTATGCAAGATTGCTTATAGCCTCGTATTTCTTCTCCGATATTTGGGTTTTGTTTGGCCAACTTGATCTATTTATCTTGCAATGGGAAGAGGTGCTTTGTAGTGGGTTCGATCTTACGATGCTTGATCCCAGTGACAGAAGGGGAACTGACACGTATGTATCGTTGCTACTAAGGATAAAACAATGGGGTCTATCTCTACATAGATAGATTTTGTCTACATCATGTTATCGTTCTTATTGCATTACTCCATTTCTCCATGAACTTAATACACTAGATGCATGCTGGATAGCGATCGATGTGTGGAGTAATAGTAGTATATGCAGGCAGGAGTCGGTCTACTAATCTTGGACGTGATGCCTATGTAATGATCATTGCCTGGATATCGTCATGATTATTTGAAGTTCTATCTATTGCCCAACAGTAATTTGTTTACCCATCGTTTGCTATTTTTCTCGAGAGAAGCCACTAGTGAAACCTACGGCCCTCGGGTATCTTTCTCATATTATTTGCCTTTGCGATCTACTTTTCCTTTGCTTTTATTTTCAGATCTATTAAATCAAAAATACAAAAATACCTTGCTGCGTTTTATTCTTATTTATTTTATGTGGCGTTCGATCTATCAATCTACTACAATTTTATTCACGTCCGTTTGCCTATCTTGGGGCGCCGCTACCCAAAAGGGATTGACAACCCCTTTTACACGTCGGGTTGCGAGTATTTGTTATTTGTGTGTAGGGGCTGTTTACGTTGTGTTGCTTGGTTCTCCTACTGGTTCGATAACCTTGGTCTCATAACTGAGGGAAATACCTACCGCCGTTGTGCTGCATCATCCCTTCCTCTTTGGGGAAATACCAACGTAGCATCAAGTGGCATCAAAAGGAATTTTTGGTGCCGTTGCCGGGGAGGATCTTCAACATATACCAGGTTCCTAATCACAAATCTCATCTCCTCGCAATTTACATTATTTGCCATTTGCCTCTCGTTTTCCTCCCCCCACTTCACAAAAATTTGCCGTTTTATTCGCCCTCTCTTTTTCGTTCGCCGTTTTTCTTGTCGGATCTGTTTTTTAGTGCAATCTTGTTGCGTAGTCACAATGACTCAAGAGAACACCAAGTTGTGTGATTTATTAAATACCAAAAACAATGATTTTATTGGCACTCCGATTGCTCCCGCCACTAGTGCGGAATCTTGTGATATTAATACTGCTTTGCTGAATCTTGTTATGAAAGATCAATTTTCCGGTACTCCTAATGAGGATGTCGCGTCCCATCTTAATACCTTTGTGGAATTATGCGATATGCAAAATAAAAAAGATGTGGACAATGATGTTGTGAAGATGAAATTATTTCTGTTTTCTTTGTGTGATTTTCCAAAAAAAATGGTTCTCTTCTTTGCCTCGCAATAGTATCGATTCTTGGAATAAGTGCAAAGATGCTTTTATCACTAAGTATTTTCCACCCGCAAAAGTAATTTCCCTTAGAACCCAGATCATGAATTTCAAGCAACTTGAACATGAGCATGTTACACAGTCTTGGCAAAGGATGAAAATGATGCTAAGGAATTGACCAACTCATGGGTTAAATCTTTGAATGATCATACAAAACTTTTATGCGGGATTGAATTTTGTTTCTCGAAATCGTTTAGATTCCGCCGCGGGTGGTACTTTTATGGAAATTACTTTGGGTGAAGCCACCAAATTTCTTGATAATATTATGGCTAATTATTCGCAATGGCATACCGAAAGAGCTCCTACTAGTAAAAAAAGTTAATTCGGTTGAAGAAATTTCTTCTTTGAGTGAGATAGTTGATGCTCTTATGAAATTGGTTGCTAGTAAAAGTGCTCCTATTTATTTCAATGATATGCCTTTGTCTACTTTGATTGAGCAAAATAGTGATGCCGTAGATGTGAATTTATCTCTTGAAATAATTTCAACAACAATGCTTATAGAGGTAATTTTAATCCTAGGCCTTTTCCTAGTAATTCCTCTAATAATTATGGTAATTCCTATGGAAATCCTTCTTATAATAATAATAGGAACACCTCTGATCTTGAGAATAATATTAAAGAATTTATCAACACGCAAAAAGTGTTCAACACTACCATAGAAGAAAAGTAGAATAAGATTGATGATTTGTCTAGAAGTGTTGATAGAATTGCTCATGATGTAGAAAATCTCAAGATGAAAATTTTGTGACTAAAATTGAGGAATCAATTAAAGCTCTTTATGTTTCTATGGATGAAAGTAAGAAAATAACCGCTATGCTTAGAGCTAAAAGAAAATTTTTAGAAAAAGCGTTTTCTAGTGATTGCTTTCATAAGAATGATGAAGATCTTAAAATGATTGGTGTTTCTTCTATTGGTTCCTTGTTTAGTAAATTTAAGATTGATGAAAAAGGGACTGGAGAAGAGTCAACTTTAGCTAGAAGGCGTCCCGATATTTCGGAGGGTGAAAATCTTGTTGAGAAAATTGATAAAAGTGGGTTTGAAGAGGTCAAAACTTTAACTAGTGATGTGCCCACTCTTTTGGATTACAAAGACTTTAATTATGATAGTTGCTCTTTGATTTATTGTATTTCTTTATTGCAATCCATGACAAATTCACCCCATGCTTATGAACAAAATAAAGCTTTTACTAAACATGTTGTCGATGCTATGATGAAAGCTTTAGAAGAAAAGTTGCAATTAGAAGTTTCAATTCCTAGAAAATTGCATGATGAATGGGAACCTACTATCAGAGTCAAGATTAAAAATTATGAGTGTTTTGCTTTATGTGACTTGGGTGCTAGTGTTTCTACAATTCCGAAATCTCTATGTGATGTGCTTGGTCTTACCGATATTGAATCATGTTCTTTAAATTTGCACTTGGCGGATTCTACTATTAAAAGCCTATGGGAAGAATTAATGTTGTTCTTATTCTTGAAAATAGGAATTATGTGCCCATAGATTTTATTGTTCTTGATATTGATTGCAATCCGTCTTGTCCAATTATCCTTGGTAGACCGTTTTTACGCACTATCATTGTCGTGATTGATATGAAAGAAGGCAATATTAAGTTCCAATTTCCTTTGAGGAAGGGTATGGAACACTTTCGTAGAACAAGAATTTGGCCACCCTATGAATCAAGCATGAGGGCATCTTATGGATCTCAAAACAAAGATGACAAAACTTAGATCCCTGCTTTATGCCTAGCTAAGGGCGTAAAACAATAGCGCTTGTTGGGAGGCAACCCAATGAATAAAATTTATTTTTGCTTTTTGCCTTCTGTTCTTGAGCGTTTACACAATTATGCTACTATTATGATTGTGTTTTTTGTGTTTTAATTAGTGTTTGTGCCAAGTAAAGCCTTTAGGATCTTCTTGGGTGATAGTTGTTTGATCTTGCTGGAAAAAACAGAAACTTTTGCGTCCAGAGCTACAACTTTCAATATTCACAGAAGCGTTGAAAAACTGTGAATTTTTTACAGTAGATTGATATGCCAATTGCCTATGTTGTCCCAATTGTTCAGAATTGTTGGAGTTACAGAAATATGAGAAAAATTAGCATCTTTACAGACTGCTCTGTTTTTGACAGATTCTGTTTTCGTTGTGTTATGTGCTTATTTTGATGATTCTATGGTTTTCTTTGAAGAGTTTTGCTATGGAAAAGTTAGAATACAGTAGACATAAAGCAATTACAAAATTTGAATAAGTTTTCTACAGTACTTATAGTAAGGATTGGTTTTCTTATACTAATGGATCTCACGAAGGTTTTGTTGAGTTTTGTGTGATTGAAGTTTTCAAGTTTTGGGTTATCTTACGATGGATGAAGGAATAAGGAGTAAGAAGAGCCTAAGCTTGGGGATGCCCCGGCATCCCAAGCTATTATCCAAAGAGAGCAAGCAACTAATCTTGGGGATGCCCCCGAGTGGCATCCCCTCTTTCTTCTAACGACCATCGGTATCTTACTCGAAACTATATTTTTATTCGTCACATACTATGTGTTTTGCTTGGAGCATCTTGTATGATATGAGTCTTTGCTTGTTTTATTTTGTGTTTTAAGTCTTGATTCCTTGCTGGACACACCTATTTGAGAGAGTCAAAATTATGTCATGACTTGTTAGAATTGCTCTCTATACTTCACTTAAATTTTTATGAGCTATGGACTTGCTCTAGTGCTTCACTTGTATCTTTTTGAGCACGGTGTGCTTTAGTATTTTTGAAGAAATACCCTCTTGCTTCACTTAGATTTATTTGAGAGTTAGTAAAATTTTCAAGAAATTCTCTCTTGCTTCACTTAAATTAATTTGAGAGAAAGAAATATTATGCTCATGATCTTCACTTATATTTGTTTGAGCTTATCAAAAGTAACATATAAAAATTAGTCCCAAAGTGATAGATATCCAAGGAGGATATAATAAAAACTTTCATGAAGATTATTTGACAAAATAAACTTGATTCTTAGTAATAGTTTTGAGATATGATGATGTGATATGTGAGTCATGTTGATGAGCAATTATGCTTTAGTAAGAATATTGGTGTTAAGGTTTGTGATTCCCTATGCAAGGACAAAAATCAATAATTATACAATGAAATTATATCCTACTTGTGGTGCATTATTCGGTGTTAGTTATGCTTAATGCTTTCTTATGAGATTATTCGTTTCTTGGTTGGTCGCTTCTCAATCTTTTGCTAGCCTTCATTTTGCACTAAGTATGATCACTACTTGTGCATCCAAAAACCTTTAAACCATTTTTGCCACATGAGTCCACTATATCTACCTATATGCGGTATTCTTTTGCCGTTCTAAGCAAATTTGTATGTGCCATGTCTAATTTTCAAAATAAATTTCTCTTTTGTGTGTTCGTACCGCTAACAAGGCGATGAGGGGTGGCTAATATTTTCCATGCTAGATGTGTTATTCTCACGATGAGTGTTTATTCACTTGTCATTGCACGAGAGTAAGGCAAAGGTATTAGGGATGCCCAGTCCCGAAATGAAAAATGAATTTACTTTATGTTATCAAATAATAAATTCCTTGGAAAGAGTTGGTATGGAAGGCATTCATTGATACGGCTAGCTATGGAAAGTGAAAGTATGGTTGAAAAATGAATAAACTTTATTTTCTGTGTGGGAACCGCCTATGATATATCTAGCATGGAAAGTGTTGGGAACTCTAAGTCGTTTTCGTTGGTGGGAAGGACAGACCACCCAAAATGTTTTTATCTCTATGTCTTTCGCTTTGAGCTCTGACACCTCTACAAATCCCTACTTCCCTCTATGAAGGGCCTTTCTTTTACTTTATGCAATTTTTATTTTTGAATTTGAGTCTCCATCTTCTCTTATAAAGCACCAACTAGGAGCCACTATGATCGTACTTGAGCATTGGGTGTAGTTAATATTCGAGTGTGTTTCATGAATGGATCAACTTGTGGAATGAGAGGAACTAGCACATCTTCAGTGTCATTCATCTCACCCTGGAGATTGATGTTTGCCAGTGCCGAAAGGTCAAGGAAGTTGGTGAATTGATGATAGTGAGCCGACGACCGAAGCCGTAGTGAATGGCAGTGTAACTATAATGGCATCGGGAAGTGCCAATTAATGAAAGTCGACCACATGTCAACTTCTCTCGGCCATTCCCGCTATGTTTCCCGCCACATTTTTTCACCACCCGAGAATATAAAAAGGTCACCGCCATTTCCGAATAGCTCAAATCTCTAGTTCCCACACCGCCTCCCACGACCTCCAACCCCCCTCATCAACACGTCTGGATAGCTCATATCCTGTCGCCCACAACCTTCACTTCCCTCATCGTCGTCATTTTGGCTCCTCCATGGCCATACATAGTTCCTTTCTCGAAGGAGGTGGAGTAGCGGATCCTGAATGAGGTGGCGATGGAGGAGGAGATCACCCTAATCACCAAGGAGGAGGAGGATCACCTTTACGCACTGGAGGAAGCAAAGGATGATCCCGCCCTCAACGAGTGACCAGATTTGGATCCTAAAACACTCTCCATTGAGTGTGATTTCCAACATGGCTACGTGCAGACCCACATGTCCAGGCGAGTGCTTGCCGACATAGCTCATATCATCCACAACTTGCTCCCCATTGCCTCACTATTAAGGAGGCATGGGATGATCTCCACAAGGCCTGAGCCTCGGTTGTTTGTCTCAGCGTAAACTTCAAAGGGACCGCCACAAAACATATGTTGGCGGTTGGGAGGGACCGTGTCATCTCGCTCTATTATGAGGAGAAGCATGCATACTTGGCGGTGAAGAGAGAACGCATCATATGGATCCAATTCGGCATGGAGATGGTGAAATTCACCGACACGAATCGCACACTATTGGGCCTTGCCCCCTCCCCCTTGAAAAAGTTGTCCCTGACCACACATCGGCATGCATGATCGGGAGGAGGACGAGGTCGCCGGACTATCACACCTTTGCATTTAGAAGATGAGTTGGCTCATCACATATGCATGTGCCCCGTGCATAGCATTCCCCATAAGCATGGTGGGGCTCAAAATGATGCTCTAGTCACTAAAATGAGGCAAAATTTGAACCTAGAAATATGAAAATGTCGCTAATCGATACTATTATCCCTTTGTACAGACTTTGTAATGCAATGTTAACTAAAATTAGTCTTCTAATCCCTCCAATCAAGTGGGTGACTATTGGGTTGATAAATAGTAGAAAAGGAAAAAAGATATGGAGGCACATATTGACTCTAACTTTGCGCTTCGCCTCAGGAGCCTCCAAATGCACATGCAGCACGCTTGATATACATTATGGCGACTATCCATATGGCAAGTCTTCTAGACTTGCTCTTAGTAGCTAGAGCTAGAAAGACTCTGTTGGGCATGCTAAAATTCAGAATATAAGTTAGTTGGAGGAACTCTAGTATCGTCTTCATATTGGCCTGATCACCATAATAATTGCCAATATGGCGATTTGGATCACCATAACTTATGGAGCTTACTCCAAAGCCCAACCACTACAGCAGAAGGAAAGATTTAGCTTCTTCGTCCTTGTGCCATGACTGTGTTTTGAAGTCGTGTGTTCTCCCATACACCATCGACGAGCAACCACCCGACCATTAATGCCATGCCCGCCCATTGGATTCATGTGGAGGCCCGTTGGAGGGACGACATGCGAAATCATCTCCTGACTTATGTGTGAACAAGGCGGGACGTACCGTGTAAGCAACCGAGAAGTGAGTGAGCATGACAAAATTTCTCAACAAGAAGTGTGCCCCTTGATGGCCGCATGTCGCCTCCTCAACTACCATCTTAATGGTGGCCACTGCGGCATATAAAAGGCTCCCCCAATCTCTCCCCTACCCCAATCCACTCACCGGCGCCTCCCAATCCCATTTCTCCCCTACTCTAAAGCCACATCGACGCCATGGTGTAGTGGGAGGAGCTGCACATCATCTCCGGCTTTGAGACAAGCAGGATGAGCCGGAGAAGCCGGATCCCCCTGGCACCACATTGGATCCAGTACGAATGTGCCATGGACGAAATTACGGCTATAGAGAAGGACCCCGTAGCCGCGCATGTCCTTTGTCCCAGCGCATGTCCCATTCCGGCTTTACCGGCGTGGACCCGGTCATCAAGGAGAGCTTCTAGCCATAGTGGTACGCATTGAAGCACTCCCGACATGGCCGCAAGTAATTCAGTTCAATTAATTTTGTTTTATGATTCTAAAATCGCAGCACAACTATGAATGAAATTGATGCTTCAGTGTCAAATGTGTTCTGTCTTAATTTAGTTTAGAGTCGCTCGAGCGAATTAACTTGAAAAAAAGTTATGGAAGTCGAAATGTCTTCAATTTGCGCATCGCTTGTCTAGTTTCCTAATGTATATGATGCACACTTTTTTGATTGAAATATGTATATGAAGCACACTTGAAATGCATTATGATCGAAATGACGAAATCTGGTCTTACGGAAGCATTAATAAGGATGAACCACATCTATAATTCTATATCATACTTACATTCACACGTATTATCTTCGTTCCTAAATTAAACCGTTAAAACGTCTTCCCCGAAAAAGACGTTAAAACGTCCTACATTTAGAATCAGAGGGTGTGCCACATCTTTCTCTCTCTTTTTTTGCGGGAAGGGTGTGCGTAACATCTTGAGTGAATAAAACATTGCACGCGCGTACGCCCGCTCGGTGGGTCAAAAAAAAATGGTGAAGACCAACTGCACCTAGTCAAGATCTGACCACAAAGTTAACGACTGGCAGAGGCATCTCTTCACATGAGAGTGGTATTATAGTAAAAGAGATAAAAAAAACTCTGTCTGGTACCCATATATTAGGTCTGCCCCTGGACCAGCCTACCTAGCAACTAGTAGTAGCCATGTTTCACAGGGTACCCCGTATCCACGAAGATTTCAGGCGTGTCGAGTAGTTCAATTCCCTCTCACACACGTGAAGGACAACACCAGTCGGAGCCGGCCGGCCTTTGTATGCCGAATAGCAAACGGTGGCACTGCGATACCAAATCTCACCGTGGCACTGCGATACCAAATCTCACCGAGCCCATACGCAGCTGTAAACGATATTCCTGACACGGGCAGTTGTGTTAAAGTCTTGACGCCAGCTATCGCCTGCAGCTTTCAAACCCAAAATTGATTGCCCATCCTTTGACCCGACGTACCAGTACTACTGCCACTAGCTCCACAGCCCCCACCCAGCTCAGAGATCGCCCACCGGGCCGGTCTATCGCCTTCGCCCCTAGGCAAATTTGACCTATGGACGAAATCAAATCACAGAATAAACTGCCCGTGAAACTATTCGCGGCTGACTTTTTGTGTGACGCCTGACACGAATGCGCCACATTACACTGTGCAACACCTCACAGATAGAAGCTACACGTCTGGCCAACGTTGCATCCCAGACTGCCTAAAAATTGCTAAGTCATTGTGCATGGCCTAAGAGCTAGGCGCTGCACTGTATAGTGTGGCGCCTAACTATCAGGCGCTGCACTAGTGGTTGCACTACAAAATGAAGCAATCACTAGTGCAACGCCTAGAAGCTAGGCGCTACACTGTATAGTGTGGCGCCTAGCTCTCCGGCGCTGCACACTGACTTATTAATTTTCGGATCACACGGGTACGACGCTGGCCGGACGTGTAGCGCCTATCTGCAAGGCGTTGCACAGTGTAGTGTGTCGGGCGTCACACAAAAAGGTCAACCGCGTGAAATAGTTTCACAGGCAGTTCATTCCGTGATTTGATTTCGTCATAGGTCAAATTTGTCGATTTTGCCTCGCCCCTACATGACCGGAACGCATCGGCATGCAACGTGTAGATCGGTGAGCATGCAGCAGCTGCGTACTGGATTAGTACTGGTACGTACGTTCGGTTCTACTACACGGAAACTCAGACAGCAGAGACTGAAATACGTACTTGCATCGCAGGTACGTGCGTACGTGTGTTGCAGGTGTTACCGGGACGCGTGTTGCAGGAGAGTTGTAGTAGGACAGTGGCATGTGGCGTGCCAGTGGGTACTAGGAGCATGCACTGCGCCGCGACCCGGCCCGTGGCTGGCAACTCCTAGTGCAGCGCGGCCAGGCCTTTCCTTCCCGCCCTGGCTTTCCTCTGCTCGGTGAGCAGAGCAGCGGTTAAAGTGGGGGAGAAGGACCAGCCGCTTTCGCCGGACCCACGCCGCCCCGCCGCTAACGGCCGGCAGCCACAAACCACCGCCGGGTCCCGCCGCCGTGTACCACGGGCCATGCGGTTGTGGTAGCCGGTAAGAACATCTACAGCGGACCGTCCGGTCATTTTTTTTTTACTTAGATAGGCTTCTTAAACAGGCCTCAAACGACCTGATTGACTGGCACCTCATATTCAGTTCAAAGATGAAGCAGATATGGGGCGTCTGGGCACGCCCGTCATGACGGTTTGACGGCGGAGTCCCACGCGGAAAGCCCGAAAACCCGGAGGTCCGACGGACGTCGCGTCCGTCGCCGCGGTGTGAACGCCGCGTGGTGTCGCTCCGGCTCGCCGCCTAAAACCAAATCCGGCTATTTAAGCCGGCCGGCGTCCCGCAATCCTAACCCATCCACCTCCCCCCTCTCTGCCACCGTAAGTCCGACCCCATCCACCTTCTCCATTTCCCGCTCCGGCGCTCTGCCCTCGGTCCGACGCTCCACCCACGCTCCGGCACTCCGCCATGGTCTGAAGCAAGATCACCTACTACGTCATGCTGACGCCGGAGCGCCGCGTCGATATCCAGCAGTAGATCCGGGCGAAACAAGCCCCGCGTGCTGTCCGCATCGCTGCTGGGCTGTCTTCGGACTCGCTGGGGGAAGAGGAGGAGGAGTAGCCGGGTGAAGAGGGGAAGGAGGAGATGGCTCTGATGGAGGTGGAGGAGGCGGAGCAGCAGCTGCCAGGTTTCAACATGGAGCAGGCGGAGGGGAGTTCGACGTCGCCCAGTCAGAGAAGATGGCGGAGCAGCAGGCCATCCTGGAGTCCATCCAGGATGAGGCCTATATGGCGTCCAACCGGGCGTTCCTTCGGCGGGAGCAGGCAGTGTCCGACGCGCTCTTCGCTGAGCTCGACGCTGAGATAGAGGCGGAGGAAACCCGAGGGGACCTGCCGGAGCCGGGCACGAAGATTGTCGACATCTCCGGCGACAAGTAGCTAAGTGATCAAGTAAGTTTCTTTTAGTTGCCATGTCTTTGTACAGATTTAAGAATATAGTATGAGATGTCTAACTGTAGCTGCTGCTCGCTCCTGCGTCGATCGGCCATTATTCACCGGGAGGCCGCGGCGCGCGCGCGGAAGGATGATGACGGCCTGCCCCTACGGCTACTGCGACAGACTCGGAAAAAGGCTACGCCGCGCTAGAGGTCCGCAGGGGCGGGACTGGGATTCGGCGCGGGTGACCAAGACCAGACCAGTGAAAAAAGCCTAGCGCGCTGCAGTTGGGTCTGCGGTCTGCTTGTGGAAGCAGTCAGTACAGGACGGCCTCGTCCCGGTGTTCGCACGGTGAAAAGTCAGTCTGGCCCGTAATAAATAAAAACCACCAAAAGGTTGTGCGGTGAAAAGTTTACCGGCACCGGCACGTACGCACGGATCGGAACCTGTAAAAGGGAGTGGTTATACGGAATGTACCGCCACCTTTTTAGTCGGTGCCGCCGTACGTACCGGTAGAGCCCAAGCACAAGTCCGGCTGCACCGCATGCCAAGTGCTGCTGCTGCCATCTCACCGGCAAGCAACACGAGGAAAGGTTGCCCTTGCTTTTGACACCACACTACCTACACGTATGCTTGCACATCGGCAGCATTTTCCCTCTTGAGATTGCTTTGATTTCTCCGTGCATGTGCCGGGGATCGGAGCCGGGACTGCGGTGCTCGTGCTCAGGAAGGTAGCGCGCACACGTACACGAGGTTGTGGAACTCACGTTCGCCTGTCGGGTCCGGTGCTAAAATAATCGAGGTGTGCGGCGTGTCGAGTCAGGTAACGAACGACCTGAAACTTCCATGCCCTCCTGCCCAATCGCAACCTGACCGGTTTCTGCAGGGAGATCCGGGGCGGCAACGGTGGATGAATAGGCCCAGGGATATCTTTGACCCGAAGCCACGGGGCAGAGGGCTCGTAAACAAGGCCACAGGTTCCGCGGTGCCGTACGTAGTTGTCTGGGATTCGATCCATGGAATACGTGCAGGAAAGAGCAGCCGGTGATGGGCATGGCTGCAGGAGCACCATCCTTTTCTGACTTCTGGTTGTTCTCTATTGCTTCAGTCGTGCCGTAACGTGCCATTGCAGATACGCCTGTTGGGGCTGGGGATTGTATCCTACTGTAGCATAAGACCTGCAGAGAAACTGGGGACTTGTTATTTATTTATTTATTCGGCTGCACTGAACAAGCAGCGTGGGGGAGTGGCTCTTAGATAAATGGGTTTTATGAAATTAAATTCTGTTTTTATTTGTTCTGAAAAAATCTTTGCGGTATAGTAGTATTTTGTAAGAATTTTTGTTGCTTCTCAAATCTCTTGGGAAAAATGACACTAATAAGCAGGAGATGACAATGACTTTTTTTTACTACTACCGTGTTTTTGGAATCCAATGAATCAAAGTGGCTCTCTTGTGCCCTAGTGGGACCCCGCAAAAAAAGTGGCTCTCCAGCATCCCGTGGGACCACGCAAAAGAAATTGGCTCTCTTGGGTTGCAAATATATTTTCTTAGCTTCTACTCTATCCGTTTTGAATTACTTGTAGCAGAAATCGATAGAAACGAATGTATATAGAACTTATAAATACGTCACATTTATTTTTGTGACAAATAATTTCGGACGGAGAGAGTATTTTGAAACGTGAAATTGTAGGAGTTTGTCAGTTATTACACAATGACGAGCGTAGTGGGAAGCTGTAGTACCATAGTATCCCCGTCATGCATACCGTGTCTTGGGCAAACAAAATCTATATCTTTTTCGAGACATTTTGTCTATATTTGTGGCTCAGGGACCTATACCATGGAGAATTGGCAATAGACTTCCACCGGCCCGCAACATAATTGATATGTACTCCCTTTGTTTCATATAGATTTTTTGACAAGTCAAATCTCACAAACTTTGACTAAGTTTATGGAAAAAAAAATTAGACCTACAATGCCAAACATATATCATTAGATTCATCGTAAGATGTAGTTTCATATTTTATATTTTATATTGTGGATATAAATAATTTTCTATATAAACTTGATCGAAATTTGCAAAGTTTGGCTTTTCAAAAAATCTATATGTACTGCATTGGAATAGAGGGAGTATCGATTAGTCCAACCGCTACGACAATACTCGCCCACTACGGGCGCTCCTGGGAGGCCGGCCATCAACGGTTGTGAAGTGGGAGTTCAACGAGGGCGTTCCTATGTCACGCGTCAGCGCAACGTCAGATGGGCCGGCCCAAGCGCGTGGTAGGCCACGGCCCTATTTCTTTGTTTTTCATGTTTTTATTTCATTTATTTATTTATTACTTTTCTTTATACTTCCAAATATTCTAAATAAATATATTACAAAATACACTTTTCATTAAACATTTAAAAAATTAACTAAGCATTTCAAAAATGTTAAATGTGTATAGGGAAACAATTCTCCTGTATAAAAAATATACAATATTTGTGAATAAATTTGATCATGTACTTAATTTTTTAAATGAAGCACTCGAAAAAAATATTAAACAAGTATTTGAAAAAGGTTAACTGTGTATAGAAAAAATGGTGACCATGTATTAAAAAAAGTTTAACATGTTTTTGGAAAAATATTAATCAAGCATTTTTAAAAATGTGCATATAAATTTTTTGACCATGTATTAATTTTTTATTCTTTTATTATATTAAAAAAATGTTAAATTTGTATTTTAAAATGTTAAATGTATATAAAAAATATCGACCATATATTAAAAAATTGTTAATCCTGCTTTTTTAGAAAATTGAATGAAGCATCTGAAAAATGTTAAATGTATATAGAAAAAATATTAATCATGTATTAAAAAATATTTTTCTTGTATTTGAAAAATGTTAGTTAAGCATTTGAAAATGTTTACAGGAAAAATATTAACCATGTATTAAAAAATGTAATATTGTATCTAAATGTTAATCAAGCATTTGAAAAATATTTAAAATGTGTATAAAAATGTTGACCATGTGCTGAAAAAATGTTAAACTTGTATTGGAAAAATGTTGAAGGTGTATTAGAAAAGTGTTCATAACGTATACGAAAAATGTAGAATGAAAATCAAAAGAAACAATGAAAATAAGAAAAGCAATGAAAACCTAAAAAGAAACCAAGGAAAAAAACAAGAGAACTAAAGATAAAAGTGCAAAAACTGGAAAACAGTGAAAACCGATAAAGAAACAAAGAAAAACAAAAATGTCAGTGAAAACCGGAAAAGAAATAAATAAAAATGAAGGAAAACGAAAAAAAGGGTAAATCCAAGAAAGAAACGAAGAAGCAAATGAAAACAGAAAAAACCAGGAATAAATTGAAGAAAACTGGTGAAAAAATAAAGAAAACAGAAAAGCAAAGAAGAACAGAAAACATAAGACAAAATATGGATTCAAACCAGCGAAGCGATCGCTCATGTGCGAGCCTCACATGACAATGATCGAAGAAAAAAAATTAAAAGGACGACACGGTTTCTATGCGAGGTTAGAGATCCTTCAGCAAGAAATGCTATGGTCTCGCTATTAGTTAGACATAACTCTTGTGGTCTTATGAACCTTCCATCTGGATATTTTCCTCTCTTTTTTCTTGGTCTCGATATTCTTTTAGTTTTTTATTTTAATTCATTTTCCGAAAATAAATAAATCCATGAATATTTTTGAATACATGGTAACTTTAGAATATTTACAAACATTTTTTGAATTAACAAATTCCTTTTGAAGTTGTGATTTTTTATTCATGTAAGCTTTCTGAATTAATGTGAACATTTTTTGAATTCATGGACATATTTTTGGGTCCACGAATATTTTTTGAATTTATGAACATTTTTTATAAATTCACCACTATTTTTTCCAGTGTGCGGGTACTTTTCATATTCGTGAACACTTTTTAAAGTCAAGAACGTTTTTTTAATTCATGAACATTTTTAAATTCACAAACATTTTTTGACTTCATGAACATTTTTTGTATTCTTGACTTCTAAAATTAAATTGACCAAAAGAGTAAATAAAAGGCATTCGCTTTGTTGCTAACTCTGCTTGCACTCGCCGGGCGAGGTCCATGTCGCGCAGGTGAAGTGAGCCTTACTACTAATTACGAGCGATGCCTCACAGCTCCCGCCCCACCATCCCCGGTTTCCCAAGGAGGAGTGGTGGACCTACCAAAGTCAAAGGAGTTCCGGTTGTGAACCGTTCAGAGTACCGGAAAGAGGGCGATCAACGACATGTACCCCCAAAAAAACGAGGAGTCATCGCAATGGTAGAGGAGTACGTAAATAACTTCCAAAGATATAGTATAGCTAATTTAGTATACTCAAACAAGAAATGCTAATTTAGCCAGATTGATCTAGACATCACGTCGAGAGCCCCCCTCCCCCACATAGAACTCAACGAGTTACTCCCTAACTCGTCGAACCACTCACATTTTTATTATATCTCAATATAATACTATATAAGCAGGAGTCAGGCTATAACCCACAGACCTAGGTAACGCTTCCGCCTCGTGTTCATGTCATTACTTGAAGCAACTTCTCACTACCAAACAAACAACGTGCGACTATTGTACCACTACAAGGTACTTAACGGAAGGGACTTCACATTGTCGGATCAAGTCAACGTCACTGACCTCAAATTCATGCACATCAATCTGTACCTCGTCTATGTTGTTGACTTCAACCTCGTCTTGAACAACTAGATGGGAGTAGCACACAACTTTATCATCATCCTCGAATCTAGAACCATGATACCCGGGGAGCAAGTAACATGTCGTCGAGCCAACACATGGCCAAGGAGACGAGGGCGATGATGTCTTTACACACTTATATGTTTCTAGACTTTTTTGGGCCATCTATCCCATCTTAGCATCATCTTTATGTATATAGGAGAAGTACCAAACTTAGGGTCAATAACAACAGTGTATTCCGGTTATTTCTTCTTAAGTATCTCAATCAGACCATATATCTCACGTCCATCATCATAAGCAGGAAGTTCTCTAGTGAAATCTTCGTCAACTTCTATAGCTAAAGTGAGTCGATCAAATTTAAACCTTTCGGTAGGTGCGACAAGTGAAGTTTCAAGATCTCAACATTTCGAAGATTTGTTAAAAGTGTGAATTGGGGGCGGGGGGGGGGGGGGGGGGGGGAGGAAAACAAAAAGTAATAAACAAAAAAACAAAAATAGTTCTTGAACCTTTTATAAGGTTCTGAAAACTAGTAGAAAACCTTTTAAGAAAAACCTACACCGTGCTTAATGGGCCAATCCACTCCATCATCGGCTCGCTCGTTCCTGTGCATTTGGGCAACTACTTGATGTAGCGAGCATCGACGACGGATGTATGACCAAAATTACTAGTTAAGGGTTATCCCTTGCAAAGGTTATTCACACATCCCGGGGGAGGGGGCTGAAAAGGGGCACACATGCAGTGCGTCACTTGTCTCAACTCGAGAGTTTCTCTTTCTTTCATAGATTCATTTTTTGACCGGACACTGTAGGGAAAGCCCCCCCAGCCTTATTTATTAAAAAATAGAGTTACAAGAAGTACACAGGTTACCATCAGTAACCAAGGGCAGCAGAAAGGAAACTACCTATTTATACAAACTCTAAAAAAAGGAAACTACCTATTTACAAACTTTCTTTCGTTGATTCATTTATTCAAAACGTCTTATCTCTTGAACCGAGCGTCCAAATCCCAAACTGTTTTCACCATTAGATTTCTCCCGCTAGAGATCTTATAAACGATATCCCATTTTAATAGGTTTCGATGAACTTTTTTCACAAAAAACCGACAAAATCAAAAAAACTGAAGCCGGTAGCACAGTCTTTGCTACCTTTTACGAGAAGCATGTCGTGGAAGAAAATTTGTGCCTCCACGAGAAGCAAATATGTGATTCTCGTGGAAGCACATATTTTATTTCTCTTTGGAGAAGCACAATTGTGATTCCATGGAAGCAAGTGTGTGGCTCCATAAGAAGCAAACATGTGCTTTTTTGTGGAAGCATAGTTTTGTTCGATAACCACAACTATGCTTCTCACAAAAGAAAATCTGTGACTTCACGAGAAGTAAATTTATGCTTCTTGTGGAGGCACGATGTTTTTCCCGAGAATCACAATTGTGCTTCTCGCGGAAGCAAATCTGTATTGCTTCTCACGAAAGCAAATATGTGCCTCCACGAGAATCAAATATGTGATTCTCGTGAAAGCACATGTTTTTCCTTTCTGATAAGCACAGAGAAAATTTATACCTCCACGAGAAGCTGGTCTATGCATTTTGTGGAAGCATGTTTTTTTTGAGAAGCACAACTTTGCTTCTCGCGGAAGCACATCTGTGCCTCCATGAGAAGCAAATATGTGCTTCTTGTGGAAGCATAATGTCTTTTCCAAGAAACACATTTGTGCTTTACATGGAAGCAACTATGTGCCTTAGAAGCACATTTTTCCTTTTCCAAAAAGCACATGAAGCAAATATGTGTCTCCACGAGAAGTAAATATGTGCTTTTTGTGAAACCATGGATTTTTTACCTTTTAGAGAAGTACAACTACGCTTCTAGCAGAAGCAAATATGCGTCGCCGCAAAAAGTAAATATGCGCCTTCCGTGAAAGCAAAAGGGAACCGCTAAATCTCAGTCGACTGAGATTTAGCGAAGTCTCAGTCAACTTGTTGTCCGTTTGATTGTCTGTCTACTTAAAGATTAGTGTGGTTTTCCTTTAAATCATCCTGTTTAGGGAGGTACAGGGATTGGGCTACTGTTTGTCTTTGTCTTTGTTTTTTTCCTGTCGGGGCTGGGGTTTGCTTGCGGGGTGAGCTGGCTAGGGATTGGAGCCCTTTTTCGTTGTTAGTTCACTTTTATTCGTTTTTGGTTGGGCTACCTGATACGTCTCCAACGTATCTATAATATTTTATTATTCCATGCTATTATAGTATCAATCTTGGATGTTTTATATGCAATTAGATATCTTTTTGGGACTAACCTATTAACCTAGTGCTCAGTGCTAGTTGTTGTTTTTTGCTTGCTTTTGAGAAAAAACTTTGAATTAATTTTTCTGGACCAGAAGAGACCGTAGAAGCTTCAGGAGAAGACCTGAAGAGTCACGAGGAAATGACAAGCTCGGGAGGCGTGCCCCCAGTCTTATGGGCCCCTCGTCGCATCTCTTGACCTAATTACGCCTGTATAAATTCTCAAATATTCCCCTGCATCAGAGAGCTACCCGAATACTTTTTCCGCCGCCGCAAGTTTATGTTCTTGCGAGATCCCATCTGGAGGCCTTCTCCGGTACTCTGTCGGAGGGGGAATTAATCACGGAGGGGCTCTACATCAACCTTGCTGCCCTTCTGATGATGCGTGAGTAGTTTACCTCAGACCTACGGGTCCATAGCTAGTAGCTAGATGACTTTCTCTCTCTCTTTGATCTTTAATACAATATTCTTCTCGATGTTCTTGGAGATCTATTTGATGTAATGCCTTTTTGCGGTGTGTTTGTTGGCATCCAATGAATTGTGAGTTTATGATCAGATTTATCCATGAATATTATTTGAGTTTTCTCTAAACTCTTTTATGCATGATTATTATAGCTTTGCATTTCTCTCTGATCTATTGATTTAGGTTTTGCCAGCTAGATTGATTTATCTTGCAATGGGAGAGGTGCTTTGTAATGGGTTCAATCCTACGGTGCTCAATCCCAGTGACAGAAGGGACATGACACGTATGCATCATTGCTATTAAGGGTAAAAAGATGGGGTTTATTCATGCATGGGTTTACTTTGTCTACATCATGTCATCTTGCTTAAGGTGTTACTCCATTCTTTATGACTTAATACTCTAGATGCATGCTGGATAGCGGTCGATGTGTGGAGTAATAGTAGTAGATGCAGAATCGTTTCGGCCTACTTGTCTAGGATATCGTCATGATTATTTGCTTTTCTATCAATTGCCCAACAGTAATTTGTTTACCCACCATATGTTATTTTCAAGAGAGAAGCCTCTAGTGAAAACTATGGCCCCTGGTCTATTTTCTATAATATTAAAACCAAAAATAACTTGCTACACTTTTCCTTTATTTATTTTATTTTGTATTTTTGTGCGATCTATCTATCACCATACAATTTAATATTGCAAGTGACCGCCAAGGGATTGACAACTACTTGTTCGCGTTTGGTGCAAGGATTTGTTATCTTGTGTGCAAGTACTGCTAACTTGGTGTTGCGTGGTTCTCCTACTGGATTGATAACCTTGGTTCTTAACGGAGGGAAATACTTATCTCTACTGTACTGCATCATCCTCTCTGCTACCTCTTGAGCATGCATTGGTTTTCCCTTGAGGAGGAAAGGGTGATGCAACAAAGTAGCGTAAGTATTTCCCTCAGTTTTTGAGAACCAAGGTATCAATCCAGTAGGAGGCCACACACAAATCCCTCGTACCTACACAAACAAATAAGAACCTTGCAACCAACGGGATAAAGGGGTTGTCAATCCCTTCACGACCACTTGCAAAAGTGAGATCTGATAGAGATGATAAGATAATAGTTTTGGTATTTTTATGATAAAAATTAAAATTAAATAAAGCAAAATAAACGGCGACAGAAATAGCTAGTTGACGAAAGATTAATATGATGGAAAATAGACCCGGGGGCCATAGGTTTCACTAGTGGCTTCTCTCAAGATAGCATAAGTATTACGGTGGGTGAACAAATTACTGTCGAGCAATTGATAGAAAAGTGCATAATTATGAGAATATCTAGGCATGATCATGTATATAGGCATCACGTCCGCGACAAGTAGACCGAAACGATTCTGCATCTACTACTATTACTCCACACATCGATCGCTATCCAGCATGCATCTAGAGTATTAAGTTCATAAGAACAGAGTAACACATTAGGCAAGATGACATGATGTAGAGGGATAAACTCAAGCAATATGATATAAATCCCATCTTTTTATCCTTGATGGAAACAATACAATACGTGTCGTTTCCCCTACTGTCACTGGGATCGAGCAACGCAAGATTGAACCCAAAGCTAAGCACTTCTCCCATTGCAAGAAAGATCAATCTAGTAGGCGAAACCAAACTGATAATTCGAAGAGACTTGCAAAGATAACCAATCATACATAAAAGAATTCAAAGAAGATTCAAATATTGTTCATAGATAATCTTGATCATAAACCCACAATTCATCGGATCTCGACAAACACACCGCAAAAAGAGTTACATCGAATAGATCTCAAAGAAGATCGAGGAGAACTTTGTATTGAGATCCAAAGAGAGAGAAGAAGCCATCTAGCTATTAACTATGGACCCGAAGGTCTGAGGTAAACTACTTACACATCATCGGAGAGGCTATGGCGTTGATGTAGAAGCCCTCCGTGATCGATTCCCCCTCCGGCGGAGCGCTGGAAAAGGCCCCAAGATGGGATCTCATGGGTACAGAAGGTTGCGGCGGTGGAAATAGGGTTTTGTGGTGCTCCTGGATGGTTTCGGGGTATATGGGTTTATATAGGAGGAAGAAGTAGGTCGGTGGAGCTGTGAGGGGCCCACGAGTGTGGGGGGCGCGCCCAGGGGGGCAGGCGCACCTCCCTGCCTCGTGGCCTCCACGGTTGTTTCTTGACGTCCACTCCAAGTCCTCTGGATCACGTTTGTTCCAAAAATCACTCTCCCAAAGGTTTCATTCCGTTTGGATTCCGTTTGATATTCCTTTTCTGCGAAACACTGAAATTGGCAAAAAAACAGCAATTTGCACTGGGCCTTGGGTTAGTAGGTTAGTCCCAAAAATAATATAAAAGTGTATAATAAAGCCCATTAAACATCCAAAACAGATAATATAATAGCATGGAACAATAAAAAATTATAGATACGTTGGAGACGTATCAAACATCTCCAAGCTTAATTCCTTCTCGTCCTCGAGTAGGTAAATGATAAAAACAAAATTTCTGATGTGGAATGCTACCTAGCATATTCTTCAATGTAATTTTCCTTATTGTGGCATGAATGTTCAGATCCGAAAGATTCAAGATAAAAGTTTAATATTGACATAAAAATAATAATACTTCAAGCATACTAACTAAGCAATCATGTCTTCTCAAAATAACATGGCCAAAGAAAGTTCATCCCTACAAAATCATATAGTTTGGTCATGCTTCATTTTCGTCACACAAGAATGCTCTCATCATGCACAACCCCGATGACAAGCCAAGCAATTGTTTCATACTTTAGTAATCTCAAACTTTTTTCAACTTTCACGCAATACATGAGCGTGAGTCATGGATATAGCACTATGGGTGGAATAGAATATAATGATGGGGGTTATGTGGAGAAGACAAAAAAGGAGAAAGTCTCACATTGACGCGACTAATCAATGGGCTAGGGAGATGCCCATCAATTGATGTCAATGCAAGGAGTAGGGATTGCCATGCAACGGATGCACTAGAGCTATAAATGTATGAAAGCTCAACAAAAGAAACTAAGTGGGTGTGCATCCAACTTACTTGCTCACGAAGACCTAGGGCATTTGAGGAAGCCCATTGTTGGAATATACAAGCCAAGTTCTATAATGAAAAATTCCCACTAGTATATGAAAATGACAAAACAAGAGACTCTCTATCATAAAAATCATGGTGCTACTTTGAAGCACAAGTGTGTAACAAGGATAGTAGCATTGTCCCTTTTTATTTCTTTTTTTTTTCCTTTTTTTCCTTTTTTTCTTCCTTTTTTGGGCCTTTCCTTTTTTTTGGCCTTTCTCTTTTTTTATTTGCGACAATGCTCTATTAATGATGATCATCATACTTATATTTATTTACGACTAAATGATTATGTTGGTGTACAAATGTAGGGGCTCTCCTTTTGACCCCTTTACTTGTGCACGGGCAGTCAGAGCCACGTGCCGCGGCCACACTTAGCAGGGTAGAGGAGGGAAGCCGGAGAGAAGCCGAAGCACAAGACAACCAAGGCAACGCTAAGACCAGGAACACAGGAGAGCAAGAGGGCGAGGTAGGCTCCCTCGGCAAGATCCTTGCCGAGGCAGCCTCCACAGCCCCGGCAAGAGCCTTGCCGGGGCAACCTGCCCGATGCCAGTAGAACAAGCCACCCTTGAGCCCATGGGTCCCAACACCACCAACTACATTGGAACCAAGGCTCGGGAGGCGCCTCTGAGGTGGCATGCAGATCTTCGTCAAGATCATAAAGATGTGAGATCAGATGAGGACCAGAAGACGGCGACCCTCTGCGGGATCTAGCCGAGGAAATCCACAAGACCCCCGGCAAGCGCCTTGCCGGGGACGACTGCAACGCCACGGCAAGACCCTTGTCGGGCCCCCGGCAAGACCCTTGCCGAAGGCATCAGCGGGGCCACTGCGAGGCCCGCGCCAGCCAAGAGTCCACCGCCGTCCCCAAGCAGCAGCTAGCTCAACCAGCCGGGCAGGCACCTGCGTGGCGACGGGCGGCCTCTACATCGACTCAGCAAGCACCTGCGTGGTGGCATGCAACCCTTTGTGAAGGCTCCACCATCGCGCCAGCCTAGCAGCCAGCCAATGTGGTGCCACGACGCCTCGTCAGCTCAGACGCGTGTGATGGCCAGGCGAGGCGGCGACAACTGGGACGTGCTTCCTTGCCGTCCCCGATAAAGCAAGGGGACACGTCAGCAGCGTATTAAATGCGTTTGTCCGACGGTCCCAGAGGATAGGCTTATCAGCTGTAGACCTTTCCACCTCTTGTGTGCCACTGTGGCAACCCCTTTTTGCCTATAAAAGGAGGCCCGAGGCGACCAGGAGGCGGATTCGGCTCTTTCGGGCAAGTTGCACCCCGTAGCTAGCTCAAGAACTCAAGAACAGTCAATACACCCACCAAAGCAGGACTAGGGTATTACGCATCTTCGCGGCCCGAACCTGGGTAAACAATCCGTGTGCTTCCTGTCAGACCTGCTCTTTGCACAACATCGCGCCCGCGGACCATAGAAGGGATCCCAGTGACCCCATAGGTGTTGTTCCCACCGACATCTTTGGCGCGCCAAGTAGGGGGCGCAGTTGTGAGAATTTGATCTAGCAGTTAGCCTAGCAGCTCTTCATCGCCATGGCTCCCAAGAAGAAGGCGGCCACGACAGTCGGTTCGTCGGGACCCGGATGGCCCGTACCGGTGCGGGCAAGCGGCGGGCCGGTCGCGGACAGGACCTGAGGCGCGACCCGCGAGCACCAACATCGCTCTGGCAGTCAGAGCCTGGCGAGCGGCGTCGTTCATGCGCGAGGCGACGGGCCGCACGCCGCGAAATCCAGAGACGGAGCTGGGCCCCCCGCAGGCGGCGCGGGGCCCTCCGGGGGCGTCGCTGTGCCACCCATGGGTGGCGTGGCGACCTCCAAGACGCCCACCCCGGCGCCCACAGCGCGCTCTTCCCATGGTGTGCGCGACGAGCAGTGTCACCGCACCGGTGACCCTAGACACCGCCGTGGGAAGAGCCCTGTGCATCATCTGCAGGACGAAGAACGCCAGCATGCCCGCCGAAGTGCTGGCGAAAATGGCACGCAGCCGCTGGGCCGTGATAGAGCTCCTTCTAACGTGGTTAGAAGTCGAAGCGCGCCACGGTCCATGCAGCTTTCGCCACCACCCACGCCAGCAGAAGCTTTGGCGTGCGCGCAGCTGCTCCTCGACTTCCCTCCTGCTGCGGAGAAGCTCGACGATGGAGAGCCACCATCCCGAGCCTCGTCGCCGTCGCCAACAAAGACGAGCCACGACCGGCGGGGCCCTCAGGCCGGCGCTCCATCGATCCACCGCGCGCCAGCGGTGGAGGGGCCGGAGGCGCCGCGGCCATAGTGCACTCTCCTCCTCCATGCCAGCCACCATGGGTGTCGGTCTGTCGTGATGACGCTTGTGATAACATTTCCATAGCGTCGTCCAACCCACGGACCCACAGCGACCAACGCCAAGTTCTTCGGGAGCGAGCTCATGAAGACGCTCGAACCACCATCGAGCGCCGGCGCGATACATGCCATCAGTCAGATAGGCGGGCGGGGCCCGCTATGGACCACCCAGCGCCGGGAGGCTCCGGCGGCCTGCCTTATGAGGTGGGTTGCCCAGCCTTTACCCGTGAGCTGCGGCAGTTCTAGTGGCCGTCCCACCACACATTCAAGCCCGATGTCGGCGAGAAGTACAATGGCAAGACCCACCCGTCGGAGTTTCAGTATCTACACCATCGCGATGCAAGCCGCTGGGGCTCGCGACGATAAGGTGCTTGCCAATTACTTCCTGTTGGCCCTGAAATCCAATGTCATGTCTTGGTTGATGCACTTGCCGGCGGATTCCATTTCTTCTTGGTCGGACCTGTGTCATGAGTTCGTTGGTGCCTTCAATGGAGGCCACCAAGCTCATGGCCAGGCGAGTGATTTGCATATCATTCCCTAGAAGGAAGGTGAAAACCTGCGCAAGTACATACAGAGGTTCAACCGAGTGCAATACAACATCCCAGATGTTCACCCTGTCGCCGTGATCAGCGCGTTCCATCAGAATGTGCACAACCGCAAGATGCGTGAAGAGCTGGCAATGAACAAGGTCAAGGATGTGGCCGAACTTTACGTTCTGGCCGATAGATGTGCTCAGGCAGAAGAGGGGAGGAAGTACCCCGGAGAAGACGTCGGCGCGGAATCCGACTCTACCGACGAAGACACCGCCGCCCCGATGAAGAAGGGTCGGCGTCGCAACAGGAAGCTCAAGGGCAAGACCGTGCTTGCCATCGAGGGATCCGACGACACTGGCGCCGCCAAGAAGGCCAAGGCAGACGACCCCGACAAGGAGATTGCTGGGTGCGCCGCTTGCCAGGCCTTGGCGGCTGCCGACAAGCCAGGGGCTCCGACAAGCAGTACTGCAAGATCCACCGCGCCAAAGGCCACGACCTCCAGAACTACCGACAAGTGGAGCTGCTCGCTGAAAAGCAAAAAGCCGAGTATGAGAGGCGGGACAAGGAGAAGGTCCAAGATGGCGCTGAAGGATCCGGCAAGAAGCGTGACGGCCAAGGAGGTCGCTGCGGCAAGGATAACCAGCAAGAGAGGCCCGCTCGGGGCCGCGACAAGAAGCAGGAAGACGATGATCATGACGAGGACGACGAGTCCAGCGAGCATGAGTTCCAGAAGGCTACGGAGGCCATGTGCGTCGATGGTGGCGCCTCGCTGCACACTTCTCACCGCCAGCTCAAACAGTGGGCGCGTGAGATCACAACTGTAACACCCACGATGCGGCTATATCTCCCACGTGTCGAGGCACGACTTAGAGGCATAACCGCATAGTGGTTTTGTCGCAAGAAGGGTCGTCTTCACACAATCCCATGTAATGAACAAGAATGGGATAAAGAGTTGGCTTACAATCGCCACTTCACACAATACATAAATATCATTCATACATCATCCAAAATACAAGCATATAGACCGACTACGGTCAAAATCCAGATGAAAATAAGACAACCCCAAATGCTAGATCCCCGATCATCCCAACTGGGCTCCACTACTGATCATCAGGAAAAGACACATAGTAACGACCACGTTCCTCGTCGAACTCCCACTTGAGATCGACGCCATCATCTGCACTGGCATCGTCGGCACCTGCAATTGTTTTGGTAGAATCTGTGAGTCACGGGGACTCAGCAATCTCACACCGCGAGATCAAGACTATTTAAGCTTACAGGAAAGGGGGGTGTAATAAGGTGGAGCTGCAGCGGCAAAAGCATATATGGTGGCTAACTTGCGCAAATGAGAGCGAGAAGAGAAGCAACGGAACGGACGTCATCTAGCAATGACCAAGAAGTGATCCTGAACATCTACTTACGTCATACATAACTCAGACCGTGTTCACTTCCCGGACTCCGCCGAGAAGAGACCATCACGGCTACACACGCAGTTGATGTATTTTAATTGGGTCAAGTGACAAGTTATCTACAACCGGACATTAACAAATTCCCATCTGCCTCATAACCGCGGGCACGGCTTTCGAAAGATAATACCCTGCAGGGGTGTCCCAACTTAGCCCATCATAAGCTCTCACGGTAAACGAAGGATAAACCTTCTCCCGGAAAGACCCGATCAGTCTCGGAATCCCGGTTTACAAGACATCTCGACAATGGTAAAACAAGACCAGCAAAGCCGCCCGAATGTGCCGACAAATCCCGATAGGAGCTGCACATATCTCGTTCTCAGGGCACACCGGATAAGTCAAGCTACGAGTAAAAGTAGACCTCGAGTTTCTCCGAGGTGGCCCCGCAGGCTGCTCGGTTCGAACCAACACTCGAAGGAGCACTGGCCCGGGGGGGTTAAAATAAGATGACCCTCGGGCTCGCGAAAACCCCGGGGAAAAGGCTTAGGTAGCAAATGGTAAAACCAAGGTTGGGCCTTGCTGGAGGAGGTTTATTCAAGGCGAACTGTCAAGGGGGTCCCATAAATCACCCGACCGTGTAAGGAACGCAAACTCAAAGAACATAATCCCGGTATAACAGTAACTAGGGCGGCAAGAGTGGAACAAAACACCAGGCATAAGGCCGAGCCTTCCACCCTTTACCAAATATATATAGATGCATTAATTAAATAAGAGATATTGTGATATCCCAACATATCCATGTTCCGACATGGAACAAACTTCAACTTCACCTGCAACTAGCAACGCTATAAGAGGGGGCTGAGCAAAAGCGGTAACATAGCCAAACAACGGTTTGCTAGGAAAGGATGGTTAGGGCTGACATGGCTAAAATGGGAGACATGATATAGCAAGTGATAGGTAGCGAGCATGGCAATAGAGCGAACAACTAGCATAGCAAAGATAGAAGTGATTTCGAGGGGTGGTCATCTTGCCTGCAAGGTTCTCAGAGTTGTCGAAAGCTTGATCCTCGTAAGCGTACTCGACAGGTTCCTCGTTCACGAACTCGTCTCCCGGCTCTACCCAAGACAAGAACACAAACAAACGGAACCACAATCAACAACGAGAAATGCGCAAGCAACATGATGCAAAACATGTATGAAATGCAAGATATGATATGTGATGCGTATGCGTGCTCCGGAAGGAAAATGATGAACATGGCAGTAACTTGGCAAACCAAGCATGCCACTGGAAAGATGAGGTGATTTCGGTCGAAATCGATATAAAGATCACCGGAAACGGATGCACGGTTTGCAAATGGCAAGCAAAACAAGAATGACACTAATCTGCGATAAACAGCAAGATAGCCTTTAAAATGCAACAAGTAACAATGCTAAAGCACCCCAACATAGCAACAAAGCACATGGCAGTAATCTAAAGGAGATGCTTGACAAAAGATGAACACTGAGCTACGGATAGATCACAACATATCAAGCTCAAACATGCATGGAAAAAGTGCAAAAGATTACAGGTTCACAGACTCGGTGAAAAACTGGATATGGCAGAAATCAGCATCAGGTAGCAATGTTCAGAGCACGAAATCAACATGCTACAGGAACTTAACATAGCAAAGCAAGGCATGGTAGTGTTCTAATAAATGCACATGACAAAAGTACCTTACTGACCATAAGCAAAAAAGGACCAGAAGATATGGTGGTAAGCATGTAAACATAGCAAGTTTCGTTATCAGGTTTCAGACTTAGCAGAAAACAGAGCATGGCAGAAATAATAATATGTAGGCCTCTTTCTGAGCTTGATGCACTCACTACAGAGCAATGAACTACAAACCAAGCACACCTACAGCAAGATGGCATGTTTATGAAGCTAATCATGGCAAGAACAATTGCATAGCATGTATGGATCAACTACAATAAGCTTGGTAAGACTGCATATCATGTTAAGAATCTGCCAGAAATATTTTATAGCAAAAGTAGAGCAAGATTGAGTCATGCTATGGCACTCCATAATTGCAAACAATTGCAGGAATGGAGCAATTACAACTATAGCTACAAAACATCCTTACTGAACATCTCCAAAATATGCATGGATCTCTCTGTAGCATCAAGTTTATATGGCAACAAAATTACAGCAGACAAGGACTTAGAGAAATCACCAAGTCCCTGAAATCAGAAATATTACGGGGCCTACTTTGCATGCTTGTGCTAGTCACCACAGAGATCACACAAATACATGGACTACACCACTGGAAAGATGGATGGCATACTTCAAAACACATGTAGAGCTCATGCTCAAAAGATGCACAGATTAAATGATACAAAAATGACAAATCTCCAAGTTCTGATAAGAACCAGAGAATAATAGCAACTAGCCCTCTTCCAACAGAGATTTGGGCATCAAGATGACCTCTAGTTAACATGGTGCAATTGAACAAAATGAAGAGCATCACGAGGCGAACAATTTGACATATTACACGCGCGAATCGGAGCTACATGCAAGAAGTTATAGCATCAGGAACAGGAGCACTTGCTGATGAAATCTGAGGACTTCAGAGAATTTCGGGGTCGCGAGAAAAGTCAACGGGGGAATCTACCAGATCGGATCGAGCCGTTCTCGGGCTCGTGCTCGTCGGCCAGAGGAGGAGAAGTGGCCGGCGGTGGCGGCCGACGCCGGAGGAGGAGGGGGCCCGGAGGGCGGCGGTCGCCGGCGGGGGCGGCGCGGCAGCACCGGCGGGCCCGCGGGCGGCGGCGGCGGGACGGCTGCCGGCGGCGGCGACCGCTGCGGCGGCGGAGGCGCGCGGAGGCAGGCGCGAGGCGGCGGCGGATCGGGCCGGGCGGGCCCCGCCTGGGCCCGGTGGGCCGGCGGCGTGGGGAGAGGGAGGAGGCGACGTGGCGCGCTGCGATTCGCCGGGGCGCGGCGGCGGACGTGTCCGGCGGGGTACGGACGCGTCCGGCGGCGCGGAGGGATTTTTCTAGGGTTGGACTGAGAATGTATTTCGGGATGCCCACATATTTATAGGTAGAGGGAGCTAGGAGGCTCCAAATGAGGTGCGGTTTTCGCCCACACGATCGTGATCGAACGACCTAGAGCATGGAAGAGAGTTTGGTGGGTTTTGGGCTGGTTTTGGAGGGGTTTTTTGCTGGACACTCAAATGGACTTTGCGGATGCCCGGTTAACCGTTGGAGTACCAAACGACCTCCGAATGGAACGAAACTTGACCGGTAGTCTCCGGGTGGTATAATAAGGCCACTTGACAAGCCTCGGTCCATTCCGAAAAAGTTTGACACACGCACACGAAAGAAAACAAGAGGGGTGCACCGGAGGAGATAGGAGCGCCGGATTGCAAAACGGACAACGGGGAAAATGCTCGGATGCATGAGACGAACACGTATGCAAATGCAATGCACATGATGACATGATATGAAAATGCATGACATGACAAAATACAAAACGAAAGACAAAACCCGACAACGGAGGGAAAAACATAACACATAGCCGAAAATGGCAAGAGTCGGAGTTACAAATATGGCAAGTTACATGCGGGGTGTTACAACAACAGTGGAGCCCTCGTTCGACGCTCAGAAGCCACTGAAGTGGTCCAGCACGCCTCTCATCTTTGACGCCGAGGACCACCCTGACCGCACAACTGTGGTCGGGTGTTTGCCGTTGTTGGTCTCACCAACGATACGCAACCTCAAGGTGAACAAGATGCTGGTTGACGGCGGGGCCGGTCTGAACTTGATCTCACCCGTTGTGATCAAAAGGCTGCAAATTCCTGATGGAGACCTCGAGGAAACGGGCACGTTTCAAGGGGTCAACCCGGGAAGGAGCCAGCCGAAGGGGAAGGTCACGTTGCCTGTGACTTTTGGAGGCGAGTTGAACTACAGGACGGAGAGGATTGTCTTTGATGTAGCCGAGATCCCCTTGCCTTACAACGGGATCCTCGGCCGCCCGGCACTAGCCAAGTTCATGGCGGCGTCGCACTACGCCTACAACATGCTGAAGATGACTGGGCCGATGACCATCATCACCGCCCCCTCCGACAAGAAGGACGCGCTGATCTGCGCTGACCAACTCTATCGAGAAGCAGTTGCAGCAGCTGCCTCCAAGGCACTTGCTCCTGCCGCTGAAGCCCCGGGAGGGAAGAAGAAGACCGGCAAGACCTCTCGCACCCACCCCGGCAAGCGCACCTCTTTGGAGTGTTGTGCTACCGTCGAGGACGTGCCAGAGAGCTCCACCGGCAAGAGCAAGAAATCCAGAGCTGCACCACCAGAGACCAAGAGGGTGTCCGTTAAGGAGGATGACACGGGAGGGGCTTTCACCATAAGCTCCACCCTTGACAACAAATAGGAAAGCGCGCTTGTCACTTTCCTGCGGGCGAATGTTGATGTGTTTGCATGGCAAGCATCTGACATCCCCGGCGTTCCCAGGGAAGTGATTGAGCACCATCTTGCCGTCTGTCCCCATGCGCGACTCGTCAAGCAGAAGGTCAGGAAGCAAGCTTTGGAACGACAGGAATTCATCACAGAGGAGATTAGGAAGTTAGAAGCGGTGGGCTTGGTGAGAGGAGTGCTCCATCCGATGTGGCTGGCCAATCCAGTGGTGGTGCGCAAGGCGAACGGGAAGTGGAGGCTGTGTATTGATTACACAGATATCAATAAGGCTTGTCCTAAGGACCCCTTCCCGTTGCCGCGCATTGACCAGATTGTTGACTCCACGGCCGGGTGCGATCTGTTATCATTCCTCGACGCCTACTCGGGCTACCACCAGATCTTCATGACAAGGGAAGACGAAGAGAAGACAACATTCATCACCCCATGTGGTACGTATTGCTTTTTACGGATGCCTTTCGGGTTGAAGAGTGCTGGCTCGACATTTGCAAGGGTGGTCCAAATTGGTTTTGATCCCCAGCTACATAGAAATATGGAAGCTTATATGGATGACATAGTGGTCAAAACCAAGGACAAGGCAACCCTTGTACAAGACTTAGAAGAGACGTTTGCCAACCTACGCAAGATCAACCTCAAGTTGAACCCTGAGAAGTGTGTCTTCGGCGTTCCGTCCGGCAAACTTCTCGGGTTCTTTGTGTCGCAGCTGGGATCGAGGCAAACCCGGACAAGATCAAGGCTATTGAGCAGATTGAGGCACCCAAGCGGATTAAGGATGTGCGTCGGCTCACTGGTTGCGTTGCCGCCATGAGCAGATTCATCTCCAAGTCTGCTGAGCGTGCCCTTCCCTTTTTCAAAATATTGAAGAAGGCGGGCCCAATGGAGTGGACCCCAGAGGCCGAGGCGGCATTGCAGGATCTGAAGAAATACCTTTCCTCTACACCAATACTGGTTGCGCCTAAACCACAAGAACCGTTGCTGCTGTATCTGGCGGCGACGAATCAAGTCGTCAGTGCCGCGCTAGTGGCCCAGAGGGAGGTCGACGAAGAGGCAGTGGCGACGGCGGGACTGGCGGATGGCAAGCCAGAGATTCCCCCGGCAGGGCCCGATGCCAGCAAGGCAAGGCCCCCGGCAGAGTCTGACGCCATCAGGACAGGGCCCATGCAATCAAAAGACGCGGTGCAGAAGAAGAAGATGATGCAGCACCCGGTTTACTTTGTCAGCTCCCTCCTGCAGGGGGCTAGGTCAAGGTACTATGTGTTGGAAATATGCCCTAGAGGCAATAATAAAATGGTTATTATTGTATTTCCTTGTTCATGATAATTGTCTGTTGTTCATGCTATAATTGTATTAACTGGAAACCGTAATACATGTGTGAATACATAGACCACAACATGTCCCTAGTAAGCCTCTAGTTGACTAGCTCGTTGATCAATAGATGGTTATGGTTTCCTGACCATGGACATTGGATGTCGTTGATAACGGGATCACATCATTAGGAGAATGATGTGATGGACAAGACCCAATCCTAAGCATAGCACAAGATCGTGTAGTTCGTTTGCTAGAGCTTTTCTAATGTCAAGTATCATTTCCTTAGACCATGAGATTGTGCAACTCCCGGATACCGTAGGAATGATTTGGGTGTACCAAACGTCACAACGTAACTGGGTGGCTATAAAGGTGCACTACAGGTATCTCCGAAAGTGTCTGTTGGGTTGGCACGAATCGAGACTGGGATTTGTCACTCCGTATGACGGAGAGGTATCTCTAGGCCCACTCGGTAATGCATCATCATAATGAGCTCGATGTGACCAAGTGTTTGGTCACGGGATCATGCATTATGGTACGAGTAAAGTGACTTGCCGGTAACGAGATTGAACAAGGTATTGGGATACCGACGATCGAATCTCGGGCAATTAACGTACCGATTGACAAAGGGAATTGTATACGGGATTGATTGAATCCTCGACATCGTGGTTCATCCGATGAGATCATCGTGGAACATGTGGGAGCCAACATGGGTATCCAGATCCCGCTGTTGGTTATTGACCAGAGAGTCGTCTCGGTCATGTCTGCATGTCTCCCGAACCCGTAGGGTCTACACACTTAAGGTTCGATGACGCTAGAGTTGTAGAGATATTAGTATGCGGTTAACCGAAAGTTGTTCAGAGTCCCGGATGAGATCCCGGACATCACGAGGAGTTTCGGAATGGTCCGGAGGTAAAGATTTATATATGGGAAGTCCTATTTTGGCCACCGGAAAATGTTCGGGACTTTTCGGTATTGCACCGGGAAGGTTCTAGAAGGTTCCGAAGTGGGGCCCACCTGCATGGGGGGACCCACATGAACGTGGGTAGTGGGGGCAAGGCCCCACACCCCTGGTCAAGGCGCACCAAGATCCCACCTTAGAAGGAATAAGATCATACCCCGAAGGGATAAGATCAAGATCCCTAAAAAAGGGGGATAACAATCGGTGGGGAAGGGAAATGATGGATTTCTTTCCCCCACCTTTGCCAACGCCCCAATGGACTTGGAGGGCAAGAAACCAGCCCCCTCCACCCCTATATATAGTGGGGAGGCCCATGGGAGCAGCACCCCAAGCCCTGGCGCCTCCCTCCCTCCCGTGACACCTCTTCCTCCCCGCTTGCGCTTGGCGAAGCCCTGCCGGGATCCCGCTACTTCCACCACCACGCCGTCGTGCTGCTGGATCTCCATAAACTTCTCCTCCCCCCTTGCTGGATCAAGAAGGAGGAGACGTCCCCGCTCCGTACGTGCGTTGAACGCGGAGGTGCCGTCCGTTCGGCGCTAGGATCATCGGTGATTTGGATCACGACGAGTACGACTCCATCAACCCCGTTCTCTTGAACGCTTCCGCGCGTGATCTACAAGGGTATGTAGATGCACTCCCCTCTCTCTCGTTGCTAGATGACTCCATAGATTGATCTTGGTGATACGTAGAAAATTTTAAATTTCTGCTACGTTCCCCAACAGTGGCATCATGAGCCAGGTTTATGCGTAGATTCTATGCACGAGTAGAACACAAAGTAGTTGTGGGCGATGATTTGTTAAATTTGCTTACCGTTACTAGTCTTATCTTGATTCGGCGGCATTGTGGGATGAAGCGGCCCGGACCGACCTTACACGTACTCTTACGTGAGACAGGTTCCACCGACTGACATGCACTTGATGCATAAGATGGCTAGCGGGTGTCTGTCTCTCCCACTTTAGTCGGATCGGATTCGATGAAAAGGGTCCTTATGAAGGATAAATAGCAATTGGCATATCACCGTTGTGGCTTTTGCGTAGGTAAGAAACGTTCTTGCTAGAAACCCATAGCAGCCACGTAAAACATGCAACAACAATTAGAGGACGTCTAACTTGTTTTTGCAGGGTATGCTATGTGATGTGATATGGCCAAAAGGATGTGATGAATGATATATGTGATGTATGAGATTGATCATGTTCTTGTAATAGGAATCACGACTTGCATGTCGATGAGTATGACAACCGGCAGGAGCCATATGAGTTGTCTTAATTTATTGTATGACCTGGGTGTCAATGAAAACGCCATGTAATTACTTTACTTTATTGCTAACCGTTAGCCATAGTAGTAGAAGTAATAGTTGGCGAGACAACTTCATGAAGACACGAGGATGGAGATCATGATGATGGAGATCATGGTGTCATGCCGGTGACGAAGGTGATCATGCCGCGCCTCGAAGATGGAGATCAAAGGCGCAAGATGATATTGGCCATATCATGTCACTTTATGATTTGCATGTGATGTTTGTCATGTTTACATCTTATTTGCTTAGAACGACAGTAGCATAAATAAGATGACCCCTCACTAAAATTTCCAGAGATGTGTTCCCCCTAACTGTGCACCGTTGCGAAGGTTCGTTGTTTCGAAGCACCACGTGATGATCGGGTGTGATAGATTCTAACGTTCGCATACAACGGGTGTTGACAAGCCTAGCATGTACAGACATGGCCTCGGAACACAAGCAAAACACTTAGGTTGACTTGACGAGCCTAGCATGTACAGACATGGCCTCGGAACACAAGAGACCGAAAGGTCGAACATGAGTCGTATAGTAGATACGGTCAACATGGAGATGTTCACCGATGATGACTAGTCTGTCTCACGTGATGATCGGACACGGCCTAGTCGATTCGGATCATGTATCACTTAGATGACTAGAGGGATGTCTATCTAAGTGGGAGTTCATTAAATAATCAGATGAACTTAATTATCATGAACATAGTCAAAAGGTCTTTGCAAATAATGTCGTAGCTTACGCTTTAGTTCTACTAAGATATGTTCCTAGAGAAAATTTAGTTGAAAGTTGATAGTAGCAATTATGCGGACTGGGTCCGTAAACTGAGGATTGTCCTCATTGCTGCACAGAAGGCTTATGTCCTTAATGCACCGCTCGGTGTGCTGAACCTCGAGCGTCGTTTGTGGATGTTGCGAACATCTGACATACACGTTTTGATGACTACGTGATAGTTCAGTGCGTAATGTCTAACGGTTTAAAATTGTGGCACCAAAGACGGTTTTGAAACGTCGCAGAACATATGAGATGTTCCAAAGACTGAAATTGGGATTTCAGACTAGTGCCCACGTCAAGAGGTATGAGACATCTGACAAGTTTCTTAAGCCTGCAAACTAAGGGAGAAAAGCTCAATCGTTGAGCATGTGCTCAGATTGTCTGAGTACTACAATCACTTGAATCGAGTGGGAGTTAATCTTCCAGATGAGATAGTGATGGTTCTCCATAGTCACTGCCACCAAGCTATTAGAGCTTCGTGATGAACTCTAACATATCAGGGATAGACATGATGATCCTTGAGCAACTCGCGATGTTTGACACCGCGAAAGTAGAAATCAAGTAGGAGCATCAATTGTTGATGGTTAGTAAAACCACTAGTTTCTAGAAGGGCAAGGGCAAGAAGGGATACTTCATGAAACGGCAAATCAGTTGCTGCTCTAGTGAAGAAACCCAAGGTTGAACCCAAACCCGAGACTAAGTGCTTCTGAAATGAGGGGAACGGTCACTGAAGCAGAACTACCCTAGATACTTCATAGATGAGAAGGCTGGCAAGGTCGACAGAAGTATATTGGATATACATTATATTAATGTGTACTTTACTAGTACTCCTAGTAGCACCAGGGTATTAGATACCGGTTCGGTTGCTAAGTGTTAGTAACTCGAAATAAAAGCTGCGGAATAAACGGAGACTAGCTAAAGGTGAGATGACGATATGTGTTTCCAAGGTTGATGTGATCAAGCATCGCATGATCCCTCTACCATCGAGATTGGGGTTAAACCTGAATAATTGTTATTTGGTGTTTGCGTTAAGCATAGACATGATTGGATTATGTTTATCGCAATACGGTTATTCATTAAAGGAGAATAATGGTTACTCTTTTATTTGAATAATACCTTCAATGGTCTTGCACCTAAAATGAATGGTTTATTGAATCTCGATCGTAGTGATACACATGTTCATGCCAAAAGATATAAGATAGTAATGATAGTACCACATACTTGTGGCACTGCCACTTGAGTCATATTGGTATAAAACGCATGAAGAAGCTCCATGTTGATGGATCTTTGGACTCACTCGTTTTTGAAAAGATTGAGACATGCAACCATGTCTATTAGTATATATGCATGAAGAAAGTCCATACAGATGGATCATTTGGACTCACTTGATTTTGAATCACTTGAGACATGCAAATCATACCACATGGGCAAGATGACTGAAAGGCCTCGTTTTCAGTAAGATGGAACAAGAGAGCAACTTGTTGGAAGTAATACATTTGATGTGTGCAGTCCAATGAGTGCTGAGGCACGCAGTGGATATCGTTATGTTCTTACTTCACAGATGATTTGAGTAGATGCTGAGAATATTTACTTGATGAAACACAAGTCTGAATTATTGAAAGGTTCAAGTAATTTCAGAGTGAAGTTGAAGATCGTCGTGACAAGAGGATAAAATGTCTGTGATATGATCATAGAGATGAATATCCGAGTTACAAGTTTGGCACACAATTAAGAAATTGTGGAAATTGTTTCACGACTAATACCGCCTGGAACACCATATTGTGATGGTGTGTCCGAACATCATAACTGCACCCTATTGGATATGGTGCATACCATGATGTCTCTTATCGAATTAAAACTATCGTTTATGGGTTAGGCATTAGAGACAACCGCATTCACTTTAAATAGGGCACTACGCAATTCCGTTGAGACGACACCGTATGAACTATGGTTTAGAGAAACCTAAGCTGTCGTCTCTTAAAAGTTTGGGGCTGCGACGTTTATGTGAAAAAGTTTCAGGCTGATAAGCTCGAACCCAAAGCGGATACATCTCATAGAATACCAAACAGTTGGGTATACCTCCTATTTCAGATATGGAAGCAAAAGTGATTGTTTCTAGAAATGGGTCCTTTCTCGAGGAAAAGTTTCTCTCGAAAGAATTGAGTGGGAGGATGGTGGAGACTTGATGAGGTCATTGAACCGTCACTTCAACTAATGTGTAGCAGGGCACAGGAAGTTGTTCCTGTGGCACCTACACCAATTGAAGTGGAAGCTTATGATAGTGATCATGAAAATTCAGATCAAGTCACTACCAAACTTCATAGGACGACAAGGATGCGTACTACTTCAGAGTGGTACGTAATCCTGTCTTGGAAGTCATGTTGCTAGACAACAATGAACCTACGAGCTATGGAGAAGCGATGGTGGGCCCGGATTTCGACGAATGGCTCGAGGCCATAAAATCCGAGAGGATCCATGTATGAAAACAAAGTATAGACTTTGAAAGAACTACTTGATGGTCGTAAGGCTGTTGGGTACAGATGGATTTTAAAGGGAAGACAGACAATGATGGTAAGTGTCACCATTAAGAAAGCTCGACTTGTTGTTAAGATGTTTTCCGGCAAGTTCAAGGAGTTGACTGCGATGAGACTTTCTCACTCGTAGCGATGCTAAGAGTCTGTTAGAATTATATTAGCAATTACTGCATTATTTATGAAATCTTGCATATAGGATGTCAAAACATTGTTTCCTCGACGATTTTCTTGAGGAAAGGTTGTATGTGATACAACCAGAATGTTTTGTCAATCCTGAAAGATGCTAACAAGTATGCAAAGCTCCAGCAATCCTTCTAAGGATTGGAGTAAGCATCTCGGAGTTGGAATGAACGCTTTGATGAGATGATCAAAGATTTTGGGTTTATACAAAGTTCATGAGAAACTTGTATTTCCAAAGAAGTGAGTGGGAGCACTATAGAATTTTTGATGAGTATATGTTGTTAAATATTGTTGATCAGAAATGATGTAGAATTTCTAGAAAGTATCCAGGGTTATTTGAAAAGTGTTTTTAATGGAAAACCTGGATTAAGCTACTTGAACATTGAGCATCAAGATCTATAAGGATAGATCAAAAACGCTTAATAGTACTTTCAAATGAATACATACCGTGACAAGATTTTGAAGGAGTTCAAAATAGATCAGCAAAGAAGGAGTTCTTGGCTGTGTTACAAGGTGTGAGTATTGAGTAAGACTCAAGACCTGACCACGGCAGAAGAAAGAGAAAGGACGAAGGTCGTCCCCTATGCTTTAGACATAGGCTCTACAATATGCTATGCTGTGTACGGCACCTGAAGTGTGCCTTGCCATGAGTTAGTCAAGGGGTACAATAGTGATCCAGGAAGGGATCACATGACAGCAGTCGAACTTATCCTTAGTATCTAGTGGACTAAGGAATTTTCTCGATTATGGAGGTGGAAAGGGGGTTCGTCGTAAAGGGTTACGCCGATGCAAACTTTGACACTAATCCGGATGACTCTGAGTAGTAAACTGGATTCGTATAGTAGAGCAGTTATTTGGAATAGCTCCAAGTAGCGCGTGGTAGCTACATCTACAAGATGACATAGAGATTTGTAAAGCACACACGGATCTGAATGTTGCAGACCCGTTGACTAAAACCTCTCTCGTAAGCATAACATGATCAAACCCTAGAACTCATTGAGTGTTAATCACATGGTGATGTGGACTAGATTACTGACTCTAGTGAACTTTGAGTGTTAATCACATGGTGATGTGAACTAGATTATTGACTCTAGTGCAAGTGGGAGACTATTGGAAATATGCCCTAGAGGGAATAATAAAATGGTTATTATTGTATTTCCTTGTTCATGATAATCGTCTGTTGTTCATGCTATAATTGTATTAACTGGAAACCGTAATACATGTGTGAATACATAGACCACAACATGTCCCTAGTAAGCCTCTAGTTGACTAGCTCGTTGATCAATAGATGGTTATGGTTTCCTGACCATGACATTGGATGTCATTGATAACGGGATCACATCATTAGGAGAATGATGTGATGGACAAGACCCAATCCTAAGCATAGCACAAGATCGTGTAGTTCGTTTGCTAGAGCTTTTCTAATGTCAAGTATCATTTCCTTAGACCATGAGATTGTGCAACTCCCGGATACCGTAGGAATGCTTTGGGTGTACCAAACGTCACAACGTAATTGGGTGGCTATAAAGGTGCACTACAGGTATCTCTGAAAGTGTCTGTTGGGTTGGCACGAATCGAGACTGGGATTTGTCACTCCGTATGACAGAGAGGTATCTCTGGGCCCACTCGGTAATGCATCATCATAATGAGCTCAATGTGACCAAGTGTTTGGTCACGGGATCATGCATTACGGTACAAGTAAAGTGACTTGCCGGTAACGAGATTGAACAAGGTATTGGGATACCGACGATCGAATCTCGGGCAAGTAACGTACCGATTGACAAACGGAATTGTATACGGGATTGATTGAATCCTCGACATCGTGGTTCATCCGATGAGATCATCGTGGAACATGTGGGAGCCAACATGGGTATCCAGATCCCGCTGTTGGTTATTGACCGGAGAGTCGTCTCGGTCATGTCTGCATGTCTCCCGAACCCGTAGGGTCTACACACTTAAGGTTCGGTGACGCTAGAGTTGTAGAGATATTAGTATGCGGTTAACCGAAAGTTGTTCGGAGTCCCAGATGAGATCCCGGACGTCATGAGGAGTTCCGGAATGGTCCGGAGGTAAAGATTTATATATGGGAAGTCCTATTTTGGCCACCAGAAAATGTTCGGGACTTTTCGGTATTGTACCGGGAAGGTTCTAGAAGGTTCTGAAGTGGGGCCCACCTGCATGGGGGACCCACATGAACGTGGGTAGTGGGGGCAAGGCCCCACACCCCTGGTCAAGGCGCACCAAGATCCCACCTTAGAAGGAATAAGATCATATCCCGAAGGGATAAGATCAAGATCCCTAAAAAAGGGGGATAACAATCGATGGGGAAGGGAAATGATGGGATTTCTTTCCCCCTCCTTTGCCAACGCCCCAATGGACTTGGAGGGCAAGAAACCAGCCCCCTCCACCCCTATATATAGTGGGGAGGCGCATGGGAGCAGCACCCCAAGCCCTGGCGCCTCCCTCCCTCCCGTGACACCTCTTCCTCCCCGCTTGCGCTTGGCGAAGCCCTGCCGGGATCCCGCTACTTCCACCACCACGCCGTCGTGCTGCTGGATCTCCATCAACTTCTCCTCCCCCCTTGCTGGATCAAGAAGGAGGAGACGTCCCCGCTCCGTACGTGCGTTGAACGCGGAAGTGCCGTCCGTTCGGCGCTAGGATCATCGGTGATTTGGATCACGACGAGTACGACTCCATCAACCCCGTTTTCTTGAACGCTTCCGCGCGCGATCTACAAGGGTATGTAGATGCACTCCCCTCTCTCTCGTTGCTAGTTGACTCCATAGATTGATCTTGGTGATACGTAGAAAATTTTAAATTTCTGCTACGTTCCCCAACACTCTGGCGTGCAGAAATTGCTCTTCGGCCTCCTTATGGCCTCGAGGAAGCTGCGTCACTACTTCCAAGCACACAAAATCACCGTCGTCACCCGCCTCCCGTTACAACGGATACTGCACAACCCAGACGCGACCAGAAGGATTGTGGAGTGGGCCTTGGAGCTTTCAAGCTTTGGTCTGAAGTTTGAAAGTACTTCGATAATCCAGAGCAGAGTCTTGGCGGAGTTCATTGCAGAATGGACCTCAACGCCCGACGAGGAAATCCAGGAGACCACTCTCCCCAGCAAGGAAGCAAGTCACAACTGGATCATGTACTTTGACGGGGCTTTCTTGCTGCAAGGTGCCGGTGCTTGTGTGTTGCTCGTCGCACCCACCGGAGACACCTCAAGTATGTAATCCAGATGCACTTTCCCAGGGAGATGTCCACCAACAACACTGCTGAGCACGAGGGGTTGCTTGCCGGTCTTAGGATCGCGGCAGACCTCGGGGTCAAGAAGCTCATCGTCAGAGGTGATTCGCAGCTTTTTGTCAGACAAGTCAACAAAGATTATCAGAGCCCGTTGATGGAGGCCTACGTAGATGAGGTGAGGAAGCTGGAGGAGCGCTTTGATGGTATACAAGCGGAGCACGTTCCCCGAGCGGAGATTGACATCGCCGATTACTTGTCAAAGCGCGCTGCATTCAAGCTACCTATGGAACCAAGTACTGTTTTTGCTTCGGTTAACCGAACCATCCGTCGAACCATCAACGGAGGAGAACAAACGAAGGAAATCAGGCCCCGGCAAGTACTATCCCGCTGAGCCCCCGGGGGCCGTCGGCAAGGTTGTTGCCGCGGATTCTGAGCCTGCCGAGGAGCGACTGATTCCGGCAGGCCGTCAAACCCTGACTGTAGAGACGGCCGCTCCCATGGTAGAAGAAATGCCTTTGGTCCTTGCCGTCGAGCCCCAGGCTCCGACATGGGCACAACATACCGTCTGGTTCCTCCAAACAGGGGAGCTTCTTGAGGAGCAGGAAGAAGCGGAGAAAGTAGTCCGTCGGTTTGCTATGTATCAGTTCGTCAATGACGTCTTGTACAGGAAGAGACCGAACGGTGTGAAATTGAAGTGCACTCCCCGGGAGGAAGGACTGGAGCTGTTGGCAGAGATACACGGAGGCATATGTGGCTCCCACATAGGGTCGAGGGCCCTTGCCGGCAAGGTGTTCTGGCAGGGTTTCTTCTGGCCCACTGTCCTCCAGGATGCAACGACACTAGTAACCAAGTGTGAAGCGTGTCAGTTCCATTCGAAGAAGCTTCATCAACCAGCTCAAGCCCTTCAAACAATTCCTCTCTCCTGGCCATTCTCGGTCTGGGGGCTCGACATCCTGGGCCCTTTCCCCCGCGCTGTCGGGGGCTTTGAGTACTTGTACGTTGCAATCGACAAGTTCACAAAGTGGCCTGAGGTGGAGGCAGTGAGGAAGGTGACAACACAGTCAGCCTTCAAGTTCTTCAAGGGGCTAGTGTGCCGTTTTGGTGTGCCAAACAGAGTCATCACCGACAACGACACGCAGTTCACAAGCCACACCTTCATGCAATACATCCAAGACCTCGGCAGCAGGGTCTGTTTCGCTTCCGTGGCACACCCACGGAGCAACGGCCATGCGGAGAGGGCAAATGCTGAAGTGTTGCGAGGCTTGAGGACAAAGACTTTTGACAGGCTGCACAAGAGTGGAAGGCGTTGGATTGATGAGTTGCCGGCGGTTCTTTGGTTGATCAGAATGACGCCAAATCGAGCCACCGGCCAGACACCCTTTGCCCTGGTATACGGGGCAAAAGCAGTTCTCCCCACGGAACTCACATACGGGTCACCTCGAGTGCTCGCTTATGACGAGCTTGAGCAGGAGCAATTGCGGCAAGATGACACAACGCTCCTTGAGGAAGATCGTCTTCGGGCGGCTGTGAGAGCAGCACACTACCAGCAAGCCTTGCGCCGCTACCATAGCCGCAAGGTTCATGCCCGAAGCTTTGAGGAAGGCAACCTTGTTCTTCCGCGCATTCAGTTGACCAAGAATTCCAACAAGTTGACGCCGAAGTGGGAAGGCCCTTCTCGGGTAATACGAGTCACCAGGCCTGGTGCAGTCCGCCTGGAGACCGAAGATGCTATTCTAGTGAGAAACTCCTGAAACATTGAACATCTTCGCAAGTTTTACCCATAAGGCGCGGTTGCCGGGCCCCCCGGCAAACCACCTTTTGTACAAGCCTTGCTGGCAAGGCATGTAACCCTCTGTACAAAGCCAGGCGCAAAGCCCGAGCATAAATAAACGAAGCGCTGGCTCCCTAAGTTTTAGCATGCATGCAAGGTTAAGTCTCTCCCTCGGTTAGGGTTGATAGTGCTCAGTGGCGACTAACCCCTAGCCTAGAGGTCGAGTATGCGTCTTTCTGTCCTCTTTGGTTCGTAGGGCACGTGGACACTTCTGCCGAGCCGCTTGGGAGAAAGAGGACGAGCCGGCGCTCCGGCCCCGGCAAGCCAGGACTGCCGGGGGCTAAAGACACAAGGATCCAACCACGGCAAGCCAAGTTTGCCGGGGGCTGCGGATTCAGATAAGTCCTTCATCCCCTGTTGTGCATTTCTGTATGGAACTGGGACAAATGAAAACTCGTTTTGCTCCAGGGCCACCGTGCTCCCCCTTCTTCTTGTACCCAAGTCCCTGGGACAGAACCGGGTCGTAGACGCGGTGGCAAGGAAATAAACGAGGAGCCTAACTCTACTTCGCCCTGCCTCCGCCAAAAGCGTGAGAATGGTCGACTGAAGTCAGGGGACGACAAGGCCTGTTGCCGAGCGACAATGTTTATCTTAAAAATAACAAGGATTCGTTCCTTGGCATGGGCTTCACTCATGCACAAAGAACCTGGCAAGCACCCTTTTCATTAAAAACATCCCATACAGGTACAGTTCATACGGAATTAAAAACATGAGCAAGGGGATTACAAGTCTTAAAATTAACAAGTGCCCGCAGGCTTACAAACTAAAAAGAGATAAGGTGCCCGTAATCCCTTTCTTGTCCCTCTCCTCAGAAGGTGGAACAAAACAGCAGGAGGGCAAAAGGAGCGCCTAGGCAAGGTACGAGGAGCAGAAGGCACCAAGAGAACATCTTGGTGCCGGGAAAGGAGCTGGAAGATGAGGCAGCAGGCCGGCAATACGTGACGAAGGCATCGGTGCCCGCGTACTCCGACTTTACGGCCGCCACCCGCCTTCTTCGCCTTCTCCGGCCCTCCTACGCCAGCCGCCCAAGGAGACGACGGGGAGCGCCCCGATGGAGAGCTTGACGAGGAAGGCCCTCGGCAGGGCGCGTGGCCGAGGGAAGGGCGACGCGGTCAGTTGGAGTCAGGGTCGGCGTCCCGCCGCTCGACTCCCTCGTCGCCGCTGTCGCTGTCCTCCTCGTCACTCCTGCTTGAGGAGGAATCTTCATCGTCGGAGGAGCTCGCCATGCAGCACTTTAGGCGAGTTCCAAGATCTCTGAAGACCTTGACGGAGAGCAGGCCGCCCTCCATTAACTTGAAGTAGAGGACGAGCCCCGCCGTCAGGCTATGGATGCGAGCAAATGTATTCCATCTGCGATGGAGGTACATAACGTTTGGAGCGGGGAAGTCGACGTCGACCCGCGTGCCGTCGTTCCCGCAGCCCCTCATGTGCAATCTGAGGGTCTGGGGCGGATCGAGCTCCATTTCCCGAGCAAATGGGGTAGGGAGACGGAGACGACGCCACGGTGGCCGGCGCAGCCTGATGAAGAACTCTCGAGGCTGGTCCCCGACGTGGCCCTCCATCACGGGTGGCATCGCTGGCGTAGGCACGGCCATCGCGCCGCCTCGTCCCCCTCTCCCCCGACCACTGCAGCGACCTCGGCCTCGCCCCCTCCCCCTTCCTCTCGTGGCCGGCTCTGCCGCCACGAGCTCGTGGGAAGGAGGAACGCGCTGTCGAGTGGCAACCCTCGCCCCCACCGTTGAAGGGCCTGCGCCCCCTCTCGCCATGACGGGTGGAAGGAAGGAGTGGAAGTGTAAGAAGATGGATGCTGGGAGAACGTGGGATGACATCCCCTCCCCCTCCTTATAAAGGGGCGGGGTCGAGGCTCGACCGCCCCACTCGACCAATCCAGCCATCGGAGGCGCAGGGAATCAGGACCGACCCGCTGCCCCAATTAGCGAGGGCCCGGTTTCCTGCCTCCACCGCCCGCCACCTGCATGGGGGACGCGTGGCGAGCGAGCAGGATCGAGGGGACGGGTGAGGCGACCGTTCCCCACCCCGTGATCGTGGGGTGCGGACGCCTTGAAGACCGCGACCCGAGTCCACTCAGTAAATAAGCCGTGCCTCTGCGCCTCCCTCTTTTTCTTATGGGGAAGGCGCGGGCTGCCTCTTTACTGCGATGTGACGCATGCGTGCGGGAACCGCCCCACGCATGACCCCCATGTCACACACGACCCTCCACGTCGCGCGTTCAACGTGGGGTCATGGGGAAGCGCAGCGGACGAAACAGTTACTATGGTAAAAATCCGCCCACCTGCCCACACACCGTTCTGGGCCTGGCCCAACAACGCGTCGCGCTTATGTGTGGCCCAGACCCTGTCGGTGTACAAAAGTAGGGGCTCTCCTTTTGACCCCTTTACTTGTGCACGGGCAGTCAGAGCCACGCGCCGCGGCCACACTTAGCAGGGCAGAGGAGGGAAGCCGGAGAGAAGCCGAAGCACAAGACAACCAAGGCAACACCAAGACCAGGAACATAGGAGAGCAATAGGGTGAGGTAGGCTCCCTCGGCAAGATCCTTGCCGAGGCAGCCTCCGCAGCCCCGGCAAGAGCCTTGCCGGGGCAACCTGCCCGATGCCAGCAGAGCAAGCCACCCTTGAGCCCATGGGTCCCAACACCACCAACTACATTGGAACCAAGGCTCGGGAGGCGCCTCTGAGGTGGCATGCAGATCTTCATCAAGATCATAAACATGTGAGAACAGATGAGGACCAGAAGACGGCGACCCTCGGTGGGATCCTAGCCGAGGAAATCCACAAGACCCTTGGCAAGCGCCTTGCCGGGGACGACTGCAACGCCACGACAAGACCCTTGTCGGGCCCCCGGCAAGACCCTTGCCGAAGGCATCAGCGGGGCCACTGCCAGGCCCGCGCCAGCCAAGACTCCACCGCCGTACACAAGGAGCCGCTAGCTCAACCAGCTGAGGCACCTGCGTGGCGACGGGTGGCCTCTACACCAACTCAGCAAGCACCTGCGTGGTGGCATGCAACCCTTCGTGAAGGCTCCACCATCGCGCCAGCCAAGCAGCCAGCCAACGTGGTGCCACAACGCCTCGTCAGCTCGAACGCGTGTCAAGGCCAGGCGAGGCGGCGACAGCGGTGACATGCTTCCTTGCCGTCCCCGATAAAGCAAGGGCACACGTCGGCAGCGCATTAAATGCGTTTGTCCGATGGTCCCAGAGGATAGGCTTATCAGCTGTAGACCTTTCCACCTCATGTGTGCCACTGTGGCAACCCCTTTTTGCCTATAAAAGGAGGCCCGAGGCGACCACGAGGGGGATTCGGCTCTTTTGGGCAAGTTGCACCCCGTAGCTAGCTCAAGAACACAAGAACAGTCAATACACCCACCAAAGCAGGACTAGGGTATTACGCATCTTCGCGGCCCGAGAACCTGGGTAAACGATCCGTGTGCTTCCTGTCAGACCTGCTCTTTGCACAACCTCGCGCCCGCCGACCATAGAAGGGATCCCAGTGACCCCATAGGTGTCGTTCCCACCGACAGATTACAACTCGATACTAGAACAAAATATGACTCTATATGAATGCCTTCGGCGGTGTACCGGGATGGGCAATGAATCATGAGTGACATGTATGAAATAATATGCATGGTGGCTTTGCCACAAATACGATGTCAACTACATGATCATGCAAGGAAATATGACAATGATGAAGCGCGTCATAATAATTGGAATGGTGGAAAGTTGCATGGCAATATATCTCGGAATGGCTATGGAAATGCCATAATAGGTAGGTATGGTGGCTGTTTTGAGGAAGACATATGGAGGTTTATGTGTGATAGAGCGTATCGTATCACGGGGTTTGGATGCACCGGCGAAGTTTGGACCAACTCTCAAGGTGAGAAAGGGCAATGCACGGTACCGAAGAGGCTAGCAATGATGGAAAGGTGAGAGTGCGTATAATCCATGGACTCAAAATTAGTCATAAAGAACTCACATACTTATTGCAAAAATATACAAGTCATCAAAAACCAAGCACTACGCGCATGCTCCTAGGGGGATATATTGGTAGGAAAAGACCATCGCTCGTCCCCGACCGCCACTCATAAGGATGACAATCAAAGAACACCTCATGTTTCAAATTTGTTACACAACATTTACCATACGTGCATGCTACGGGACTTGCAAACTTCAACACAAGTATTTCTCAAATTCACAAATACTCAACTAGCACAACTTTAATATCACTATCTCCATATCTCAAAACAATCATCAAGTATCAAACTTCTCTTAGTATTCAATGCACTTATATGAAAGTTTTTATTATATCCACCTTGGATGCCTATCATATTAGGACTAATTTTATAGCCAAAGCAAATTACTATGCTGTTCTAAAGGACTCTCAAAATAATATAAGTGAATCATGAGAGATCAATAATTTATATAAAATAAAACCACCACCATGCTCTAAAAGATATAAGTGAAGCACTAGAGCAAAATTGTTTAGCTCAAAAGATATAAGTGAAGCACATAGAGTATTCTAATAAATTCTGATTAATGTGTGTCTGTCCAAAAAGGTGTGTACATCAAGGATGATTGTGGTGAACTAAAAAGCAAAGACTCAAATCATACAAGACGCTCCAAGCAAAACACATATCATGTGGTGAATAAAAATATAGCTCCAAGTAAAGTTACCGATGGACGAAGACAAAAGAGGGGATGCCTTCCGGGGCATCCCCTTGCAGCCATAGTGTTATATCCATGGCTTGCGCTCATGTATTGCGTGGGGGTTGAAAATGCAGAAGCGCGTTAAAAAGTATGAACCAATTTCTCGGCTTGTCATCGGGGTTGTGCATGATAAATACTTTGTGTTAATAAGATGAGCATGACAAGACTATATGATTTTGTAGGTATAACTTTCTTTAGCGTTGATATTTTGAAAGACATGATTGTTTGTTGGTACGCTGATACGTCCATTTGGCATCATGTTTTCCTACTATTATTTATAATGTTTTGATGCATAATAATGCTTTATGGAGTAATTCTAATGCATTTTCTCTCATAATATGCAAGGTTCACACAAAGAGGGAGAATGTCGGCAGCTGGAATTCTGGACCTGAAAAAGCTACGTCAGAGTTACCTATTCTGCACAACTCCAAATGAGCTGAAAATTTAAGGAGAATTATTTTGGAATATATGAAAAATATTGGAGAAAAGAACTACCAGAGGGGGGCTACCTGGTGACCACAATACACCAGGGCACGCCAGGCCCCCCAGGCGCGCCCTGGTGGGTTGTGGCTAGCCCGGCCCACCTCCGGTGCCCATCTTCTGGTATATAGGTCATTTTGACTTAGAAAAAATAAGGAGAGGACTTTCGAGACGGAGCGCCACCATCTCGAGGCGGAACTTGGGCAGGAGCACTTTTGCCCTCCGGTGGAGCTATTCCGCCGAGGGAACTTCCCTCCTGGAGGGGGAAATCAAAGCCATCATTATCACCAACAACCCTCTCATCTTTGGGAGGCCAATCTCCATCAACATCTTCAACAACACCATCTCCTCTCAAACCCTAGTTCATCTCTTGTGTTCAATCTTTGTACCGGAACCTCAGATTGGTACTGATGACCCACAAGTATAGGGGATCAATCGTAGTCCTTTTGATAAGTAAGAGTGTCGAACCCAACGAGGAGAAGAAGGAAATGACAAATGGTTTTCTGCAAGGTATTGTCTGCAAGCACTGAAATTGTAAGTAACAAGTAGTTTGATAGCAAGATAATTTGTAACAAGAAAGTAACGGTAACGATAACAAAAGTGCAGCAAGGTAGCCCAATCCTTTTGAGGCAAAGGACATGCCAAAACGGTCTCTTATAATAAGCAAAGAGTTCTTGAGGGTACACGGGAATTTCATCTAGTCACTTTCATCATGTTGGTTTGATTTGTGTTCGCTACTTTGATAATTTGATATGCGGGTGGACAAGTGCTTAGGTGTTGTTCTTACTTGAAAAAACCTCCTACTTATGATTAACCCCCTCGCAAGCATCCGCAACTACGAGAAAAGTATTAAGAATAAATTCTAACCATAGCATTAAACTTTTGGATCCAAATCAGTCCCTTAAGGAATAGCGCATAAACTAGGGTTTAAGCTTCTGTCACTCTCACAACCCATCATCTAATAACTACTCCCCAAGGCATTCCCTTAGCCCAAATATGGTGAAGTGTCATGTAGTCGACGTTCACATGACACCACTAAGGGAATAACAACATACATACCATCAAAATATCGAACACATATCAAGTTCACATGATTACTTGCAACAAGATTTCTCCCGTGACCTCAAGAACAAAAGTAACTACTCACAAATGATAATCATGCTCAAGATCATAGGGGTATTAAATAGAATATTGTATCTGAACATATAATCTTCCACCAAATAAACCATATAGTAATCAACTACAAGATGTAATCAACACTACTAGTCACCCACAAGTACCAATCTATAGTTTCGGTACAAAGATTGAACACAAGAGATGAACTAGGGTTTGAGAGGAGATGGTGCTGTGGAAGATGTTGATGGAGATTGCCCTCCCCAAGATGAGAGGTTTGTTGGTGATGATGATGACGATGATTTCCCCCTCCGGGAGGGAAGTTCCCCCGGCGGAATCGCTCCGCCTGAGGGCAAAAGAGCTCCTGCCCAAGTTCCACCTCGAGACGGCGGCGCTCCGTCCCGAAAGTCCTCTCCTTATTTTTTCTAGGTCAAAATGAATTATATACCAGAAGATGGGCACCGGAGGTGGGCTGGGCTGAGCACAATCCACCTGGGCGCGCCTGGGGGGCCTGGCGCGCCCTAGTGTCTTGTGCTCACCAGGTGGCCCCCTCCGGTAGTTATTTGCTCCAGTATTTTTCATGTATTCCATAAAATTCCTCATGAAGTTTCAACTCATTTGGAGTTGTGCGGAATAGGTGGCCTGACGTAGCTTTTTCAGGTCCAGATTTCCAGTTGTCGAATTCTCCCTCTTTGTGTGAACCTTGCATATTATGAGAGGAAAGGCATTAGAATTACTCCAAAAGGCGTTATTATGGATAAAAACAATATAAATAACAGTAGGTAAACATGATGCAAAATGGACGTATCAACTCCCCCAAGCTTAGACCTTGCTTGTCCTCAAGCAAAAACCGAAATCGAAAAACATGTCCACATGCTTAGAGACAGAGGTGTCGATAAAACCAAAATACAGACGTAGACACATCATGTTAATTATTATAACAACAACAAACTTTAACATAAAACTTTTATCATAGACTTCTCATGAATAAGTAACAATTCATCACAACATCGAAGTACAAAGCATAAACTCTATTGGAAACCAACAAACTATGTTCTCAATCAACTTTGCAACTACAATTGATCATCTTTTCAGGAAGGGTCACGTATCGGAGCCTTTAGGCAAGTCCACATACTCAACCATCATATAGTCTTCTATGATTGCTAACACTCACCACATACACATGGGCAGAACATTTCAACCGGACACATAGAAAGATTGGGGCTTATAATTTTGCCTCCCAAAGCATTCACCTCAAGGGTGATGTCAACAATAATAACTCATGCTACCCATATCCAACCGGATATATGTGCCTAGATCTTTCCTCACCACATGATGCTTGCCAAAAGAGAAAAATAAAAAGGAATAGAGAGGAAAACTTTGACTCTTGAATGAAAGTAAATACATAAAAGTAAAAGATATGCTCTTCACAGAGGGAAGCAGAGGTTGCCATGCGCTTTTTGTTTGTATGCTCAATCCCTTAGTGCAAAAGAACGTCACGTTATATTGCCCCCCATGATTGCAACCTTTATTATGCTGTCTGTCACTTTTATTCTTTGCCATCACAAGTTCGTACAACGCTCAACTTTCTCATACACTAAATGATCTAACACTTTTAGAAGCAATTTTTATTGCCTTATTGCACTGATGACAACTTACTTGAAGGATCTTACTCAATCATTAGCTAGGTATGGTGGACTCTTGAAAATAAGATTTGGGTTAAGGGTTTTTGGATGCACAAGTAGTATCTCTACTTGGTGCGGAATTATTGGCTAGCAAAGATGGGGGCAAGCACCACATGTTGAAGGATCTACGGCAATATAACTTCTATGTGAATATGAACAAACATAAATCATTACGCTGTCTTCCTTGTCCAACGTCAACAATTTTGGCATATAATATTTTGATGGGGGCTCACAATCACAAAAGATTTCCAAGATAGTGTATTTTCATGTGAATCTTCTCTTCCCTTATTAAATCTTTCATGAATTGCATTATTGACCAATGCTATGTTTGTCAATCTCCAATGAAATTTTCTACTTATACTCTTGCTTATGTGATGTTATTACTTACCATAAGATTAGCATATGATCTTTTTCATTTATTTCCTTTCTTTTTATCGAACATGAAAGTAAAGAAGAAAAAAACTCCAACCAAACTTTATTATATATCTTGCACACGATTACAAGGATAGATCACTAAGCAAACTCTCAAAAAGAAAGGATCAAACTAAACTTTTATTCATCTAAAGCAAAAGATAAATATAGATCGAACTAAGAAAAGTAAAGGCAAAATATAGTGGAGGTGATACGATACCAGGGCACCTCCCCTAAGCTTGGCGCAAGCCAAGGGGGAGTGCCCATACCCGATACTCAATTTTCTTTTGGTGATGAAGAAGGAGGTGGTGGTGATGAAGTAGAGGGTTTGTCTTTCTTCCTTAGCTGACGCTTGAGGATGGAGTTCTCCTCCTTCAATTCACCAATCTCCTGCTCAAGCTCCAATACCTTTTTGCATAAATCTTGCTTGTTTTCCTGCAAAAGACGAAAGGGTATAAATTGGATCTTAGGCTTCTTTGCTTTGTTGGGGAGCCTTGACTTCTTGAATTCCACGTGCATGTCCCCAGGTTGAGGCAATGGGACTTCATCCTCGTCTGAGCTCGTCTCTTCCTCCCCTTTAGGATCATAGTCTTCATCTTCCTCCGAAGTCCAGCTATAGTGCTCCACATCCCCATAAGCCTTGGGGTTTGTGATATAATCAACAACATAGCTCTCACCCTCCGAGTCTTGGGATGACATATTTTCAGATCTGTCAGGACAACAACAAGAAAAGAAAATAAAAGATTTCTCCGTGATACGGTGGTCAATAGGTTCGGGGGGAGGGTATAAAAAGATTTTTTTATCTTGGGAAACAAGCAACCGAAAGAAAAAGGGAGTCCGGAAGGTACCCGAGGTGGGCACAACCCACCTGGGCGCGCCTGGCACCTGGTGTCTTGTGCCCACCAGGGTCACCTTCCTGGTAGTTTGTTATTTTCCTAATTTGTTAAATATTCCAAAACTGACAAAAAATATCTTTGTAGATTTTTTGGAGTCCGTTTACTTACCGTATCACGTACCTCCTCTTTTTAATGATTCTGGAGTGTTCCGGAAGGTTTCCTTTATGTGTTCTTCCGGTGTCATAGTTTGGATAATGTTGCTTTCAACATTAATGGGTGTACCTAAGATATAATGTTTTATTCGTTGCCCATTGACAACCTTCGGGTTAGTACCTTCGACATTATTTATTTTGATAGCTCAGATCGATAAACCTCCTCGATAACATAGGGTCCTTCCCATTTGGAGAGGAGTTTGCCTACAAAGAATCTGAAACGAGAGTTGTACAAAAGAGCATATTCTCCAACCTTGAACTCACGCTTTTGGATTCTTTTATCATGCCATCTTTTAACATTTTCTTTAGCTTGGGTTCTCCATTCATCTAATGAGCTAATATCAAATAACCTCTTCTCACCAGCAAGTTTGAAATCATAGTTGAGTTCTTTAATTGTCCAATAAGCTTTATGTTCTAACTCAAGAGGCAAATGACAAGATTTTCCATAAACCATATTATAAGAGACATACCCATAGGATTTTTACATGCTGTTCTATAAGCCCAAAGTGCATCATCCAATTTCCTAGACCAATTCTTCCAGGACCTATTGACAGTCTTTTGTAAAAATAATTTTATTTGTCTATTGCTAAGTTCAACTTGACCACTAGACCGAGGATGATAGGGTGATTCAATTCTATGGTTAACATCATACTTGGCAAGCATTTTACGGAAAGCACCATGAATAAAGTGCGAACCACCATCAGTCATTAAATATCTAGGGACTCCAAACCTTGGGAAAATAACTTCTTTAAGCATTTTAATAGAGGTGTTGTTATCAACACTACTAGTTGGAATAGCTTCTACCCACTTAGTAACATAATCAACAGCATCCAAAATATGAGTATACCCATTAGAGGAAGAAAAAGGTCCCATGTAATCAAATCCCCAAACATCGAATGGTTCAACAGCAAGTGAATAATTCATAGACATTTCTTGACGCTTACTGATATTACCTATTCTTTGACATGACGAACTTACGAGCATCCTTGAAGAGAGTAGGCTAATAAAACACAAATTGCAATACCTTGTGAGCAGTTCTGTCTCCCGCATGTTGTCCTCCATAAGCTTCGGAGTGACATTTCCGTAGGATTTTTCCCTGTTCATGCGCAGGTACACAACGTCTAATAATACCATCTACTCCTTGTTTATAAAGATGTGGGTCATCCCAAAAGTAATGTCTTAAATCATAGATTTTTTTTCTTTTGTTGGTATGTGAAACTAGGTGGTAAATATTTAGCAACAATGTAATTAGCATAGTCAACATACCAAGGAGTGTTGTGAGAAACATTTATTGCAGCATAATTTCTCTGTGCACTGTCTAGAGTGTTACTTGTGTAGTGAATAACATTCAGTTTCTTATCAACTCTTTGTCCTAGAACAACACCAACAACATAATCACTAGCATCACACATAATTTCAAAAGGCAAGTTCCAATCAGGTGGTTGAACAATACGTGCATAAATTAAGGCTTTCTTGAGTGTTTCGTGAAGGAAATATGCCCTAGAGGCAATAATAAAGTTGTTATTTATATTTCCTTATATCATGATAAATGTTTATTATTCATGCTAGAATTGTATTAACCGAAAACTTAGTACATGTGTGAATACATAGACAAAACAGAGTGTCCCTAGTATGCCTCTACTTGACTAGCTCGTTACTCAAAGATGGTTAAGTTTCCTGACCATAGACATGTGTTGTCATTTGATGAATGGGATCACATCATTAGAGAATGATGTGATGGACAAGACCCATCCGTTAGCTTAGCATAATGATCGTTAAGTTTTATTGCTATTGGTTTCTTCATGACTTATACATATTCCTCTGACTATGAGATTATGCAACTCCCGAATACCGGAGGAACACCTTGTGTGCTATCAAATGTCACAACGTAATTGGGTGATTATAATGATGCTCTACAGGTGTCTCGGAAGGTGTTTTTTGGGTTGGCATAGATCAAGATTAGGATTTGTCACTCCGAGTATCGGAGAGGTATCTCTGGGCCCTCTCGGTAATGCACATCACTATAAGCCTTGCAAGCAATGTGACTAATGAGTTAGTTACAGGATGATGCATTACGGAACGAGTAAAGAGACTTGCCGGTAACGAGATTGAACTAGGTATGATGATACCGACGATCGAATCTCGGGCAAGTAACATACCGACGACTTAGGGAATAACGTATGTTGTTATTGCGGTTTGACCGATAAAGATCTTCGTAGAATATGTAGGAACCAGTATGAGCATCCAGGTTCCGTTGTTGGTTATTGATCGGAGATGTGTCCCAGTCATGTCTACATAGTTCTCGAACCCGTAGGGTCCGCACGCTTAACGTTCGATGAGGATTTGTATTATGAGTTATGTGTTTTGGTGACCGGAGATTGTTCGGAGTCCCGGATGAGATCACGGACATGATGAGGACTCTCGACATAGTCAAGAGGTCAAGATTGATATATTGGACGAAGGTATTCGGACACCGGAATGGTTTCGGGATGTTTTGGATGTTTATCGGGGTACTGAGGGGTTACCAGAACCCCCCGGGGAAGTAATGGGCCTTCATGGGCCATAGGGCAGAAAGAGAGGGGAGCCCGCAGGGTGGCGCCCCCCAAGGGAGTCCAAATTGGACAAAGGGGAGGGGGGTGCGGCCCCCTTTCCTCTTTCCGTCTCCCTCTCCTTCTCCTTCCCTCTTTCCCCTCCATTAGAAAGGAAGGGGGGGCGAATCCTACTAGGAGTGGAGTCCTAGTAGGACTCCCCCCTTGGCGTGCCCCTTGGTGGCCGGCCTCCTCCTCCCCTCCTTTATATACAGGGGGTAGGGGGCACCCAAAAGCACAACAATTATTCTCTTAGCCGTGTGGGGTGCCCCCCTCCACAGTTTAGTCCTCTAGTCATAGCGTCGTAATGCTTAGGCGAAGCCCTGCACGGATCACATCACCATCACCGTCACCACGCCGTCATGCGGACGAAACTCTCCCTCGACCCTCTGCTGGATCAAGAGTTCGACGGACGTCATCAAGCTGAACGTGTGCTGAACTCGAAGGTCCCGTACATTCGGTACTAGATCGGTTGGATCGTGAAGACGTTCGACTACATCAACCACGTTAACCTAACACTTCTGCTTTCGGTCTACGAGGGTACATGGAGACACTCTCCCCCTCTCGTTGCTATGCATCTCCTAGATAGATCTTGCGTGATCGTAGGAATTTTTTTGAAATTGCAAGCTACGTTCCCCAAAAGTGGCATCCGAGCCAGGTCTATGCATAGATGATATGCACGAGTAGAACACAAAGAGTTGTGGGAGATAATAGTCATACTTCTTACCACCAACGTCTTATTTTGATTCGATGGTATTGTTGGATGAAGCGGCCCGGACCAACCTTACATGACCACGTTCATGAGACCGGTTCCACCGACAGACATGCAACTTGTTTTGCATAAAGGTGGCTGGCGGGTGTCTGTTTCTCCAACTTTAGTTGAATCAAATTTGACTACGGCCGGTCCTTGTTGAAGGTTAAAACAACACACTTGACGATAAATCGTTGTGGTTTTGATGCGTAGGTAAGAACGGTTCTTGCTAGAAGCCCGTAGCAGCCACATAAAACTTGCAACAACAAAGTAGAGGACGTCTAACTTGTTTTTGTCGGGCATGCTGTGATGTGATATGGTCAAGACATGATGTGATATAAGTTATTGTATGAGATGATCATGTTTTGTAAAAAGTTATCGGCAACTGGCAGGAGCATTATAGTTGTCGCTTTATTGTATGAAATGCAATCGCCATGCAATTGCTTTACTTTATCACTATGCGGTAGCAATAGTTGTAGAAGCAATAGTTGGCGAGACGACAACGGGGCTACGATGGAGATCAAGGTGTCAAGCCGGTGACGATGGAGATCATGACGGTGCTTTGGAGATGGAGATCAAAGGCACAAGATGGTGATGGCCATATCATGTCACATATTTTGATTGCATGTGATGTTTATCTTTGATGCATCTTATTTTTCTTAGTACGGCGGTAGCATTATAAGATGATCCCTCACTAAATTTCAAGGTACAACAACATAGAGATGTTCACCATTTAAAACTACTCCATCTCACGTGATGATCGGACATGGTTTAGTTGATATGGATCATGTGATCATTTAGATGACTAGAGGGATGTCTATCTAAGTGGGAGTTCTTACGTAATATGATTAATTGAACTTTAATTTATCATGAATTTAGTCCTAATAGTTTTTGCATATCTATGTTGTTGTAGATCAATGGCCCGTGCTACCGTTCCCTTGAATTTTAATGCGTTCCTGGAGAAAGCTAAGTTGAAAGATGATGGTAGCAACTACATGGACTGGGTCCCTAACTTGAGGATTATCCTCATTGCTGCACAGAATAATTATGTCCTGGAAGCGCCGCTAGGTGCAAGCCTGCTGCAGGAGCAACTCCGGACGTTATGAACGTTCGGCAACCTAAAGCTGATGACTACTCGATAGTTCAGTGTGCCATGCTTTACGGCTTAGAATCGGGACTTCAAAGATGTTTTGAATGTCATGGGGCATATGAGATGTTCCAAGAGTTGAAGTTAATATTTCAAGCAAATGCCCGAGTTGAGAGATTTGAAGTCTCCAGAAAGTTCTATAGCTGCAAAATGGAGGAGAACAGTTCTATCAGTGAACACATACTCAGAATGTCTGGGTACCATAATCACTTGACTCAGCTAGGAGTTAATCTTCCGGATGATAGTGTAATTGACAGAGTTCTTCAATCACTGCCACCAAGCTATAAAGGCTTCGTGATGAACTATAATATGCAAGGGATGGAAGAGACAATTCCCGGGCTCTTGCAATGCTTAAGGCTGCGGAGGTAGAAATAAAGAAGGAGCATCAAGTGTTGATGGTTAACAAGATCACTAGTTTCAAGAAAAAGGGCAAAGGGAAGAAGGGGAACTTCAAGAAGGATAGCAAGCAAGTTGCTACTCCCGAGAAGAAGCCCAAGTCTGGACCTAAGCCTGAAACCTAGTGCTTCTAATGCAATGGGACTGGTCACTGGAAGCGGAATTGCCCCAAGTATTTGCCGGATAAGAAGGATGGCAAAGTGAAAGGTATATTTGATATACATGTTATTGATGTGTACCTTACTAATGCTCGTAGTAGCGCCTGGGTATTTGATACTGGTTCTGTTGCTCATATTTGCAACTCAAAACAGGGGCTATAGATTAAATGAAGATTGGCTAAGGACGAGGTGACGATGCGCGTCAGAAATGGTTCCAAGGTCGATGTGATCGCCGTCGGCACGCTACCTCTGCATCTACCTTCAGGATTAGTTTTAGACCTGAATAATTGTTATTTGGTGCTAGCGTTGAGCATGAACATTATATCTGGATATTGTTTGATGCGAGACGGTTATTCATTTAAATCATAGAATAATGGTTGTTCTATTTATATGAGTAATATCTTTTATGGTCATGCACCCTTGATGAGTGGTCTATTTTTATTGAATCTCGATCGTAGTAATACACATATTCATAATATTGAAGCCAAAAGATGCAAAGTTAATAATGATAGTGCAACTTATTTGTGGCACTGCCGTTTAGGTCATATTGGTGTAAAGCATATGAAGAAACTCCATGTAGATGGGCTTTTGGAATCACTTGATTATGAATCACTTGATGCTTGCGAACCATGCCTCATGGGCAAGATGACTAAAACTCCGTTCTCCGGAACAATAGAGCGAGCCACTGACTTATTGGAAATAATAAATACTAATATATGCGGTCCGATGAGTGTTGAGGCTCGCGGTGGGTATCGTTATTTTCTGACCTTCACAGATGATTTGAGAAGATATGGGTATATCTACTTAATGAAACATAAGTCTGAAACATTTGAAAAGTTTAAAGAATTTCAGAGGGGAGTGGAAAATCATCGTAACAAGAAAACAAAGTTTCTACGATCTGATCGCGGAGGCGAGTATTTGAGTTACGAGTTTGGTCTTCATTTGAAACAATGTGGAATAGTTTCGCAACTTACGCCACCTGGAACACCATAGCGTAATGGTGTGTCCGAATGTCGTAACCGTACTTTATTAGATATGGTGCGATCTATGATGTTTCTTACCAATTTAACACTATCATTTTGGGGTTATGAGTTAGAGACGACTGCATTCACGTTAAATAGGGCACCATCTAAATCCGTTGAGACGACACCATATAAACTGTGGATTGGCAAGAAACCTAAGTTGTCGTTTCTTAAAGTTTGGGGTTGCGATGCTTATGTGAAAAAACTACAGCCTGATAAGCTCGAACCCAGATCGGAGAAATGTGTCTTCATAGGATACACAAAATAAACTGTTGGGTACACCTTCTATCGCAGATCCGAAGGCAAGATATTCATTGCTAAGAATGGATCCTTTCTAGAGAAGGAGTTTCTCTCGAAAGAAGTGAGTGGGAGGAAAGTAGTGCTTGATGAGGTAGTTGTACCTTCTCTCGAATTGGAAAGTAGTTCATCACAAAAATCAGTTCTAGTGATACCTACACCAATTAGTGAGGAAGTTAATGATGATGATCATGAAACTTCAGATCAAGTTACTACCGAACCTCGTAGGTTAACCAGAGTATGTTCCGCACCAGAGTGGTACGGTAATCCTGTTCTGGAAGTCATGTTACTAGACCATGATGAACCTACGAACTATGAGGACGCGATGATGAGCCCAGATTCCACGAAATGGCTTGAGGCCATGAATTCCGAGATGGGATCCATGTATGAGAACAAAGTGTGGACTTTGGTTGACTTGACCGATGATCAGCAAGCCATAGAGAATAAATGGATCTTCTAGAAGATGACACTGATGGTAATATTACTGTCTACAAAGCTCGACTTGTTGTGAAAGGTTTTCGACAAGTTCAAGGAGTTGACTACGTGAGACCTTCTCACCCTAGTGATGCTTAAGTCTTTCTGAATCATGTTAGCAATTGCCGCATTTTATGATTATGAAATTTGACAAATGGATGTCAAAACTGCATTCCTTAATGGATTTCTTAAAAAAGAGTTGTATGTGATGCAACCAGAAGGTTTTGTCAATCCTAAAGGTGCTAACAAAGTGTGCAACCTCCAGCGATCCATTTATGGACTGGTGCAAGCCTCTTGGAGTTGGAATATACGCTTTGGTAGTGTGATCAAAGCATATGGTTTTATACAGACTTTTGCAAAAGCCTGTATTTACATGAAAGTGAGTGGGAGCTCTGTAGCATTTCTAAGATTATATGTGGATGACATATTGTTGATTGGAAATAATACAGAATTTCTGGATAGCATAAAAGGATACTTGAATAAGAATTTTTCAATGAAAGACCTCGGTGAAGCTGCTTATATATTGGGCATCAAGATCTATAGAGATAGATCAAGACGCTTAATTGGACTTTCACAAAGCACATACCTTGATAAAGTTTTGAAGAAGTTCAAAATGGTTCAGTCAAAGAAAGGGTTCTTTCCTGTGTTACAAGGTGTGAAGTTGAGTCAGACTCAATGCCCGACCACTGCAGAAGATAGAGAGAAAATCAAAGTCATTCCCTATGCCTCAACCATAGGTTCTATCATGTATGCAATGCTGTGTACCAGACCTAATGTGTGCCTTGCTATAAGGTTAGCAGGGAGGTACCAAAGTAATCCAGGAGTGGATCACTGGACAGCGGTCAAGAACATCTTGAAATACCTGAAAAGGACTAAGGATATGTTTCTATTTTATGGAGGTGACAAAGAGCTTGTCGTAAATGGTTACGCCGATGCAAGCTTTGACACTGATCCTGATGACTCTAAGTCACAAACCGGAAACGTATTTATATTGAATGGTGGAGCTGTCAGTTGGTGTAGTTCCAAGCAGAGCGTCGTGGCGGGATCTAGATGTGAAGCGGAGTACATAGCTACTTCGGAAGCAGCAAATGAAGGAGTCTGGATGAAGGAGTTCATATCCGATCTAGGTGTAATACCTAGTGCATCAGGTCCAATGAAAATATTTTGTGACAATACTAGAGCAATTGCCTTAGCGAAGGAATCCAGATTTCACAAGAGAACCAAACACATCAAGAGATGCTTCAACTGCATCCACGATCAAGTCAAGGAGGGAGACATAGAGATTTGCAAAATACATACGGATATGAATGTTACAGACCTGTTGACTAAGCCTCTTGCACGAGGAAAACATGATCAGCACCAACACTCCATGTGTGTTAGAATCATTACTATGTAATCTAGATTATTGACTCTAGTGCAAGTGGGAGACTGAAGGAAATATGCCCTAGAGGCAATAATAAAGTTGTTATTTATATTTCCTTATATCATGATAAATGTTTATTATTCATACTAGAATTGTATTAACCGGCAACTTAGTACATGTGTGAATACATAGACAAAACAGAGTGTCCCTAGTATGCCTCTACTTGACTAGCTCATTAATCAAAGATGGTTAAGTTTCCTGACCATAGACACGTGTTGTCATTTGATGAACGGGATCACATCATTAGAGAATGATGTGATGGACAAGACCCATCCATTAGCTTAGCATAATGATCGTTAAGTTTTATTGCTATTGCTTTCTTCATGACTTATACATATTCCTCTGACTGTGAGATTATGCAACTCCCGAATACCGGAGGAACACCTTGTGTGCTATCAAACCTTACAACGTAACTGGGTGATTATAAAGATGCTCTACAAGTGTCTCCGAGGGTGTTTGTTGGGTTGGCATAGATCAAGATTAGGATTTGTCACTCCGAGTATCGGAGAGGTATCTCTGGGCCCTCTCGGTAATGCACAACACTATAAGCCTTGCAAGCAATGTGACTAATGAGTTAGTTACGAGATGATGCATTACAGAATGAGTAAAGAGACTTGGGTGTAACGAGATTGAACTAGTTATGATGATACCGACGATCGAATCTCAGGCAACTAACATACCGATGACAAAGGGAATAACGTATGTTGTTATTGCGGTTTGCCCGATAAAGATCTTCGTAGAATATGTAGGAACCAATATGAGCATCCATGTTCCGTTGTTGGTTATTGATCGGAGATGTTTCTTGGTCATGTCTACATAGTTCTCAAACCCGTAGGGTCCGCACGCTTAACGTTTGATGACGGTTTGTATTATGAGTTATGTGTTTTGGTGACCGAAGATTGTTCGGAGTCTCGGATGAGATCACGGACATGGCGAGGAGTCTCGAAATAGTCGAGAGGTAAAGATTGGTATATTGGAAGAATGTATTCGGACACCGGAATGGTTTCGGGACGTTTCGGATATTTATCGATGTACGGAGAGGTTACCTGAACCCCCCGGGGAAGTAATGGGCCTTCATGGGCCATAGGGGAGAAAGAGAGGGGAGCCCGCAGGGTGGTGCCCCCCCAAGGGAGTCCGAATTGGACAAAGGGGAGGGGCGCGACCCCTTTCCTCTTTCCCTCTCCCTCTCCTTCTCCTTCCCTCTTTCCCCTCCATGAGAAAGAAAAAAAGGGGCGGAATCCTACTAGGAGTGGAGTCCTAGTAGGACTCCCCCCTTGGCACGCCCCTTGGTGGCGGCCTCCTCCTCCCCTCCTTTATATACGGGGCAGGAGGCACCCAAAAGCACAACAGTTATTCTCTTAGCCGTGTGCGGTGCCCCCTCCACAGTTTACTCCTCCGGTCAAACTCTCCTTCGACCCATTGCTGGATCAAGAGTTCGAGGGACGTCATCGAGCTGAACGTGTGCTGAACTCGGAGGTGCCGTACATTCAGTACTAGATCTGTTGGATCGTGAAGACGTTCGACTACATCAACCGCGTTAACCTAACGCTTCCGCTTTCGGTCTACGAGGGTACGTGGACACACTCTCCCCCTCTCATTGCTATGCATCTCCTAGATAGATCTTGCGTGATCGTAGGAATTTTTTTGAAATTGCATGCTACATTCCCCAACATTTCGAAGGCTTCTAAACAATCATCATCAGAAACAAAAGGAATATCCTTTTGCAAAAGATTTGTAAGAGGCCTAGAAATTTTAGAAAAGCCTTTTATAAATCACCTATCGAAACCAGCATGACAAAGGAAACTACGAATACCTTTGATATCTTTAGGACATGGCATTTGATCAATTGCATCAACCTTAGCTTTTTCCACCTCAGTACCTCTTTTAGAAATTTTATGGCCCAACACAGTACCTTCGTTAACCATAAAGTGGCACTTCTTCCAATTCAAGACAAGATTTGTTTGCTCACATCTCTGCAAAACTCGATCAAGATTGCTTAAACAATCATCAAAAGACTTCCCATAAACAGAAAAGTCATGCATGAAAACCTCAACAATCTTTTCACAGAAGTCATAGAATATAGCAGTCATACATCTTTGAAAGGTAGCAGGTGCATTGCATAAACCAAAAGGCATACGTCTATAAGCATAAGTTCCAAAAGGACAAGTAAAAGTGGTCTTTTCTTGATCAGGTTGAGAAACAGGTATTTGGAAAAACGAGAATATCCATCAAGGAAGCAAAAATGTGTGTGCTTAGATAATGTTTGTAGCATTTAATCAATAAAAGGCAGAGGGTAATGGTCTTCTCTAGTTGCTTTGTTTAATTTTCTAAAATCAGTTATGATTCTATAGCCTATAACAATTCTTTGTGGAATAAGTTCATTCTTATCATTAGGAACAACAATAATACCTTCTTTCTTAGGGACACAATGGACATGACTTACCCATCTACTATCAGCTATAGGATAGATTATACCTGCTTCTAGAAATTTTAATATTTCCATTCTTACCACTTCTTTCATCTTCGGATTTAACCGACGTTGGTGATCAACAACGGGTTTAGCATCAGGTTCCATATTAATCTTGTGCTGACATAGAGTGGGACTGATGCCCTTAAGATCATCAAGAGTATATCCAATAGCAGCTCGGTGCTTCCTAAGAACTTTCAATAAAATTTCTTCTTCATGTTCTGAAAGGTTAGCACTAATAATAACATGATATATCTTCTTCTCATCAAGATAAGCATATTTCAAAGTGTCTGGTAATTGTTTTAATTTAAACACAGGATCACCTTTAGGTGGAGGAGGACCTCCTAGAGTTTCAATAGGCAAATTGTGTTTAAGCAGAGGACGTTGTTCAAAGAAAATCTTATCTAATTCATTTCTTTCATGCATATGTAAATCATTTTCATGGTCTAGCAGATACTGTTCTAAAGGATCAGTAGGAGGTACAACACTAGAAGCAAGACCAATTACTTCATCCTTACTAGGCAATTCTTTCTTATGATGCTTTCTACTAAACTTGAAAAAATTAAACTCACAAGACTCATCACCAAAACTAACACCGACAATTTGTTTCTCACAATCTATTTTAGCATTAATGGTGTTCAAGAAAGGTCTACCAAAGGTAATGTGACAAAAGTCATCTTGTGGGGAACCAAGAACAAGAAAATCAGTAGGGTATTTTATTTTGGGATTTTTATATCGGCGCCCCTGGTTCCTTAGCTCTACTCGTTCATCCCCGCGCTCTTAACTTTTGCTCAATTTCCCCCCTCCCTTGCCAGAAACCCTCATAACTGGGCACAACAGACGTTACCGTCGGGTCAAAGGCTTGACCGTTAACTCTGACTAGTGGGGCCATGCTGGACTGTGTCGTCCGTTCAACCTGACAAGTGGGGCCACGTTGGGTGGTGTCGCTGTTCGACCGTTGGGTCGTGGTTTCGTTGAGCCGTCCCTTGCATTAAACGTCTGCGCGCGCCACCAGGACAGAAGCCTGCTATGCATGCACCCAGCAAACCCTGCATGCATGCGTCGATCGAGCCTGCATGCGCCGATGCCATGATCCCAGATGTGCCGACCGAGCCTACATGCGCCGACCGAGCCTGCATGTGCCGATGCGTCTGCCATGATGCACTGGCCGAGCAGCTTTCTTGCACGCCAGCCGCCACGGATGCAGCGACGGTCACTGCCGCTGGTTCCTCTCTTCTAGCTAGGTGGCTACATATTTGTGGCTTGTGTAGAAAAAGAGCCACTCCCTTGCTTAGTTGTACTCATTCATCCCTACTAACAAAGCTTGCTTGCATGCACTAGGTGGTTACTAACAAGGGAACCCTACTAACAAGCCGAGCTCTCTAAGAAAATAATCAACAAATATGTAGTCCCAATATGTAGATAGGGCCAACAAGCCCATAGCACGATCACATAGCTCAAACTAGGAAGAACTTAATAATAGAATAGATAGAAAACTTAATAATAGAATTTAAGAAAAGGGCCAACAAGACCAAAGCAACTCCAACATAGTTCAATTACCACTTAACATAAAATACACTAAAAAAAGATAGAGGGTTTAGAACCCTAGCCGCCGCCTTCTCCACCTCGCTCCTCCTCCGGGCGCCCTTTTCACTGCTCCTCCGGGGCGTTGTCGATGGGGTACAGAAGAGTGTGCATGCGCGTCGCGGTGGGGAAGATGTTGTACTCCATGAACCTGTTGTGGGTGGTGAAAGCGATGAACTCGGAGCCACACCAAAACACCCGGCCGAGGTGGTAGAAGGCATTGAATGTGCTGGTGAAGTGGGCAAGGAGAGCAACCACCACCCGGTTTTGGATGACCTCCTCGACGCGGAACATCGTTGGAGATCCCCTCGGGAGGTGGTGGTAGCCGGACGCGAGGAAGAACTCGGTGAAGTTCCTTGCGGTCCTCAGCCTTGATATCGCCCACACACGTAGGGTGCGATCAACGTACACGCCGGTAGGGTAGAGCCTCTCCGGCACGGTGGGTGGGAAGCGGTAGGTTGGTCTGGTGTACTGCATGGCTGAGGGGTGTGCAGAAGACGGAGAAGGGGTCGAAGAGCAAGAAGGGCAGATGGATGAGGGATGGCAGAGGCAGAGGGTGGCTTAAATAGCCGTAGTGCTACGTGTTATTTGGCCGTGGCAATAACGGGGTCAAATGTGAAGTTAGTAGCCCGTTTTCAAACCCACCAGAGCATCGGGAGTGTACACGCGTGGGAAACGGTGGTTTGAAAAGAAGAAGAAAAAGAAGCTAATTGCACGCGTGGGAATCCGTGGTCAAACCCTATATTATATGAACAAAAAGAGACAATTTTTGAAGAGCTTGTGGCCATTTTGCATGATAAAAATAAATTTGGCCCATAAAAATTTGGTCATTTTGCATGATAAAAAGAGATAGAGGGCTTGTGGCCATTATACAAATGCAAACTGACCCATTTTTTAATAGTTTGTGGCCATTTTGCATGATAAAAATAAATTTAGCCCTTATAAATTTGGTCATTTTACATTTGTATAGAACAAAAAGAACTAAATTTTCTACGCAATGTCAATTGTTGTGTAATTTCAAACGATGCAAAAAAACAGAGCCAACACGTTCACAAAAAACAGAGCCAGCACGTTCACAAAAAACGACGCGATTCGACGGCCCAACTAGAGCTTGGTTTCCTTTTGGGCCCAACACCACCGATTTTTTTTCACGGAGTCAGTGGTGGGCGAGCAGCCGAGCACAACCAACAGGATCGCCTCTCGCGGATCTCCCCACGATCCAACGATGCGGAGCCGTCCTTGTGATCCAACGGCCCGGAGCCTGCACGTAGCCTGCCCACCGAATTCCTTCTAGAAGACCACATCCGAGGGCTTTCGCTTGGCACCAGGGTATGATCGGACGGCTAACGTTCGGAACTAGGGTTAGGCGAAACCCCACGGGGTTTAGAGGGGTTTTGAGCTGGTCAACGGGGTTACAAAAGCTTTGACTGAGCATAACTAATTTAAAAAAATCGAAAAAATATGAAACCTTCGTCGTTCGTTGTTTTATAAGACACACTAACGAGGAAAAATACTAAACTTGGTCTATGGTCATTTTCATGAAAAAACCCTAGCTGGCACGATCGAGGTCTAATGAGCACCATTAATTTAAAAAAATCAAAAAATATGAAACCTACGCACAATGTTCTCTTATGTGACATGTTACCAACCAAAAATCATAACCTTGGTCTACGGTCATTTTCATGAGAAAACCTTCACACATTTGAGCTATCACCTACAAGATTTCATAGAGTTCAAGGAGATGAGGTAGGGTTACCTTCTGTTTTTGAAACATTTAAAAAAATCAAAAAAATCACCAAATAGTGAGACTTCAAATCTACATTATATAGATTGAGTAGGTCTTAATACAAAACATTTGGCTCATTTAGAGTAGGTCCTAAAAAACTTGATTACAAATGGGCTGTTTACCCTAGCATGGGAGCTCATTTGGAGCTTATTTCTCAAATTCAAATTTTTGCGACCTCCTCTAAATCACCTAAAATCTTGCACACATGATCTCCTACACAAACATAGATAGTTTGCCAAGGTTTAATTTTTTTTGCATTTTCTTGAATTTACACAAACATACATATATAATTTGCTGGTGGGAAAAAGCATGCATTTGATTTGATTAATAAACATGAGACCAATAACATGTGTGATCAGTGAAGCAACACTAAAACAACATGTGTGATCAGTGAAGCAACACTGAAGTGATCAGTGAAGCAACACTGAAACAACATGTCTGATCAGTGAAGCAACACTGAAACAACATGTCTGATCAGTGAAGCAACACTGAAACAACATGTCTGATCATTGCAGCACCTAAACTCTAGTTCACAACATCTAAACAGAACTAACCATACACCACAGGCAAATATAAGGCCAGACAAATATAGATAGAATAATACGTTACTAGCATCACCATAGATTAAGTTCACACCATAAACTGCCACATTAAGTTTACCATAAGTAACCGAACCCTAAGTACCCAAAAGATTAAGATTCAGTTCACATCATCACACCATCACAACATCATCACATCACTTCACGCTGGAGTGAGGGCCTTCGTGAGCGCAGCATGCTGCCCCCTGATCATGTAGTCCTCCCCGCGGATCGCTACATCCTCTGCATGAGACATAAGGTGATCGAAGCAGCCATCCTTGGGCTTTGGCTTGGTGCTGCTGTAGGGGCAGTGCCACTTCTTGAACTTGCAATTGTAGAAGGAAGCAACTCCCTTAGCCTTGATCTTCTGCACCTCCTTGGCTGTGAAGGACGCGACATTTCCCTTGTACACATAATCTCCAGAATCATACTGCACACATGAATGCATTGCATTAATACATTATAGGTTCATATACACCATGTCAAAGGAACTAAATGAACAAGGGATAGGCTTACCTCATATTTAGAATCGTCACTAAATGCCCCCTCGTACGGGTCGTAGTCGGCCAGCTTCCTCTTTCTCCCCCAACCATCATCCTCCTGAATATACAATTACATCCATCACTAGTAGCCAATTGAAAATTTAGATATGCACACATGACACATTGATCATAGGGCTAATATACTCCCAATATCAGAAATGTTTTAGAAGTGTTTTTTTTAATTTCTGTGCCCCTTAGCTCTATGCATTCAAAAACCACATCCATCAGTAGTATATCAATGTATTAGATTTGTACACACATGGATCAAAAACCCCAATATGACATTCAAATAACACACTGATCATTGGTCATGCACACACATTGAAGAACATAGCTAATATAACTACATATTGTGGACAAATTTATATACTAATGAATCAAATTTATATACTAATGAATCAAAACCCCAATATGACAAATTTACACACATTGAATCAAATTTATAACTTCTTAATCAATGGATTCCATTTGGGCATATGACATTCAAAACCCCAATCTTAGTAGCATTCAAAAACAAATCTAATAGGGACCCAATCTAAGGCAACGAATCTGAGTAGCATTAAAAACCCCAATCTGTGAGCACTAAAAACAAATATAATAAGCATCATAGCATTAAAAAAACCAATCTGTTCATAATATCTAGCATTTTTGCAACCAATTTATCCAAATCCCAATCTAAAAACCCCAATCATTGCAGCACCTAAAATCATAGTTCACAACATAGCATTTTTGCAACGAATTTATTCAGCAAACCCTAGTCCAAAAACCCCCATCCCCCCAACCCATACCCTACAAAAAACCCCGGCCCATCCGTCAAACCAACTACTCTAACCATCTAAACTACCGTATGAATCACAATCTAACCAATGCAACTAGGGAGCAATTAACTCTACAAGCTAAGCAAGTGCAAATACCTCCTCCTCCACGGCAGGCGGCGCAACGGGGGCATCTGGATGGACTGCACCGCTCGACGCCTTCACCTTCTGCAGCGATGAGGCGGAGCCCGCCACATCCGCAGCGGTTGCAAGTTTCCCCGCACCATCGTGGATTCCACCGACATCCACGGTCACTGCGCCTGGACCCTGCAGCTCCACCACATCTCCGGCTGCTCCACCGGCATCGCCACGAGCGTCGGCCATCTGACGGATGGAGGCAATGAAGGTGAGGAAGAGGATGCTGTGGGGGAGAGCGAGACGATGCGGTGGAGGCAATTGAGGAGAGCGAGACGACGCTGGTGGGGGAGAGGAAGACGATGCGACTGGGAGGGGATTTGGGGGAAAATGGTAGGGGCGATGGAGGTGGTTGCCCTCTTTATATGATGAGACGTTTCAGGCATGTCCATGGACACGTGCTACCGCACGACCGCGGTCTCGCATGCGCCCACGTATATGCGGCCCCACTCGTCAGCTAACGGTCAAAGGCATTGACCCGACGGCAACGTCCATTATAACCTGTTCTGAGGGTTTCGGGCAAGGGAGTGGGGAAAAGTGAGCAAAAGTTAACAAAGTGGGGAGAATGAGTAGAGCTAAGGAACCAGGGGCACATAAATAAAAATCCCTTTTATTTTCCCACACAAGACTTCAACATCTCTAACAATCCCAAGAGGTCTGATGGTGTCTCTATTAGCAAGTTTAATAGTAACATCTATGTCTTCTATTTCAGCGGGTGCTATGTCATTCATAATTTCTTGGTATAAAGTAAAAGGAATAGCACTCACGCTAGCATCTATGTCACATAAACCATGATAACAGTGATCTCCTATCTTAACTGAGACAACAAGCATGCCAACAACAGGTCTATGTTTATCTTTCTCACAGGGTTTGACAATTCTAGCTGCTACATCACAGAAGTAAATAACATGCCCATCCATTTTCAACTAGGAGATCCTTAACCATAGCAACACTAGGTTCTACCTTGATTTGTTCAGCTAGTTTAGGTATTCTAATATAACTTTTATTGACCACAGTTGAAACTTTAGCATGTTCCTTCATCCTAACAGGGAAAGGTGGTTTTTCAATATAAGCAGTAGGAACAACTGGATCAACATTGTAGATGATAGTTTTTTCTTTAGCAACTACCGGTTCTTTAATTTCTTCTTTAATAGGGGGATGATATTTAAACCACTTCTCTTTAGGGAGATCAACATAAGTAGCAAAAGATTCACAAAAGGAGGCTACTATATCTCAGAGTCAAGTCCATATTTAGTGCTAAACTTTTGAAAGGCATCGGTATTCATCAAAGATTTAACACAATCAAACTTAAGCTTAATACCTGACTCTTTACCTTCGTCGAGTTCCCAATCTTTAGAGTTGCATTTAATTCTTTCAAAAAGATCCCACCGATATTCAATAGTCTTCTTCATAAAGGAACTAGTACAAGAAGTATCAAGCATGGATCGATCATTATGAGAAAGCCAAGCATAAAAATTCTGAATAATAATTTCTCTTGTGAGCTCATGGTTGGGGCATGAATATAACATTGACTTAAGCCTCCCCAAGCTAGAGTGATACTTTCTCCTTCACGAGGCCAAAAATTATATATATAATTCCGATCACGATGAACTAGATGCATAGGATACTTTTTTTGGTGAAACTCCAATTTCACTCAATTCCAATTCCAAGATCCAATATCATCGCATAGCCTATACCATGCCAATTATTTTCCCTTCAAATATAAAGGGAAAACCTTCTTCTTAGCTTCATCTCCGGGTAAACCTGCAAGCTTAAACAATCCACAAATTTCTTCCACATATATCAAGTGCATATCAGGATGTTCGGTTCCATCTCCTTCATAAGGATTAGCTAGCAGTTGTTCTATCATACCCGAAGGAATTTTATATTCAGTATTTTCAGTAGGTGCAGTAGGTTCAGGGGCAACTAATTGTGGTTCCGATCAAGGTGAAGATACTCTGAACAAAACCCTCAAAGGATTGTTCTCCATAGTAACAAGTTACAATAAATTTCAGCACGTAGTAATAATTTTTTTCTTACCAAGAGCGCTTCACTCCCTGGCAACGGCGCCAGAAAAGAGCCTTTGATGACCTACAAGTATAGGGGATCAATCGTAGTCCTTTCGGTAAGAGTGTCAAACCCAACGAGGAGTAGATGAAATGACAAGTGGTTTTCAGCAAGGTATTGTCTGCAAGCACTAAAATTGTAAGTAACGAGTAGTTTGATAGCAAGATAATTTGTAACGAGCAAGTAACAGTAACAATAATGAAAGTGCAGCAAGGTAGCCCAATCCTTTTGAGGCAACCAAAATGGTCTCTTATAATTATCAAAGCGTTCTTGAGGGTACACGGGAATTTCATATCACTTTCATCATGTTGGTTTGATTTGTGTTCGCTACTTTGATAATTTGATATGTGGGTGGACCGGTGTTTAGGTGCTGTTCTTACTTGAACAAACCTCCTACTTATGATTAACCCCCTCACAAGCATCCGAAACTATGATAAAATTATTAAGCATAAATTCTAACCATAGCATTAAACTTTTGGATCCAAATCAGTCCCTTAGGGAATAGTGCATAAACTAGGGTTTAAGCTTCTGTCACTCTCGCAATCCATCATCTAATAACTACTCCCCAATGCATTCCCTTAGCCCAAATATGGTTAAGTGTCATGTAGTCGACGTTCACATGACACCACTAAGGGAATAACAACATACATACCATCAAAATATCGAACACATATCAAGTTCACATGATTACTTGCAACAAGATTTCTCTCGTGACCTCAAGAACAAAAGTAACTACTCACAACTGATAATCAGGCTCAAGATTAGAGGGGTATTAAATAGCATATTGGATCTGAACATATATTCTTCCACCAAATAAACCATATAGTAATCAACTACAAGATGTAATCAACACTACTAGTCACCCACAAGTACCAATCTATAGTTCCGGTACAAAGATTGAACACGGGAGATGAACTAGGGTTTGAGAGGAGATGGTGCTGTTGAAGATGTCGATGGAGATTTCCCTCCCCAAGATAAGAGGGTTGTTGGTGATGATGATGATGATGATTTCTGTCGGCGTTTTGGGAACGGGGGTACCCAGACTTGCCTGCCTGCGGCCCACGGCGTGGCTCGGTCAACGGCTCGGTACAACCCAACTTCAGCAACAACAACCCAAGACCCTCGTGAGGGGCCAAGTCTCGCGAGGCTGACAACACCAAGACCTCCCTGGGGGCGGCCTCACTAGGCTGGCTCCCGAGGAGCGGAGATATTTATGCAAGGTGCACCTCGCGAGGTTCATATGACGTAAGGCATGAGCGCCAAGACCAGGCTCCACCTCCACGACGGGCTCCCGTGACCACCGCGGGCTCCGAGCCCTCACTCTCGTGCTACGCGGCATCGTCTGGCCGGGAAAGTTCAAGCCCGACCTGCCTCAGCGCTACGACGGCACCCCCGACCCTGCGGAGTTTCTGTAGCTCTATGTGCTGAGCATTGAGGCGGCCAACGGTGATGAGAAGGTCATGGCGAACTGGTTTCCCATGGCTCTCAAGGATGGTGCGGGCTCGTGGCTCCTAAACCTGCCCGCGGGATCGATCTCCTCCTAGGGCGAGATGCGAGAGTGTTTCGTCGCCAACTTCCAGGGCACTCGCGACCGCCCGCGTGCCGCGGGTGACCTGTGATGCATCAAGCAGCAGCCAGGGGAACCGGTGCAGAAGTACATCCAGCGCTTCAACAAATCAAATTATGAAAGTATTCATAATTCAATTTAACTTAGTGAAACCAAATCAAATTGTGAACTCAATTCAATTTGAATTCAAATGAATTGAACCCTAATCCAATTCCAACTTGAATAGGAAGCCATACCAAGTTATCATTTTCAGACCTTAGTGTATTCAAGCTCATGAAAGGTCAACAAGTTTGAATTGTCATTCAAACTTGAACATGAACTTGGCGATCCATGTTCCATAAGACCATGACTTTGTTATTAGATTATTTTCTAGAATCTGGCAACCACAACTTGACATCACATACTTCTTAATTATGTGATGAACATTTACTTGATACTTGGATGTGAACGTTTATGTCACATGTATTCCAATTAACAACCACTATGTTGTTTTCCAAACTCTTATGAGTTAACTTTGACACATGATCTCACAACACAATGACACGGACACCATGCACAACACCTGTTGTATGTTTGATTGTATTGTATGTTTGTTTATGATTGCTCTTTACTTAGGGTAGATTGTACGAAGAGCGAAGAGTAACACGATCAAGATTATGAGATTGAAGATTCATTAATACAGGCAAGTGGAACCCTTGATCATAATCGATGACCCACAAGTATAGGGGATCTATCGTAGTACTTTCGATAAGTAAGAGTGTCGAACCCAACAAGGAGCAGAAGGAAATGACAAGCGGTTTTTAGCAAGGTATTCTCTGCAAGCACTGAAATTATTGGTAACAGATAGTTTTATGATAGGATAGTTTATAACGGGTAACAAGTAACAAGTGTAACAACGGTGCAGCAAGGTGTCCCAATACTTTGTTTAACAAAGGATAATCCTGGACGAACTCTTATATAAAGCAAAGAGCTCCCGAGGACACATGGGAATTACTGTCAAGTTAGTTTTCATGATGCTCATATGATTCGTGTTCGTTACTTTGATAATTTGATATGTGGGTGGACCGGTGCTTGGGTGATGTCCTTTGTTGGACAAGCCCCCCACTTATGATTAACCCCTCTCGCAAGCATCCGCAACTGCGAAAGAAGAATTAAGATAAATCGAACCATAGCATGAAACATGTGGATCCAAATCAGCCCCTTACGAAGCAACGCATAAACTAGGGTCTAAGCTTCTGTCACTCTAGCAACCCATCATCTACTTATTACTTCCCAACGCCTTCCCCTAGGCCCAAATCATGGTGACGTGTCATGTAGTCGATGTTCACATAACACCGCTAGAGGAAAGACAACATACATCTCATCAAGTATCGAATGAATACCAAATTGAGATGATTACTTATAACAAGACTTCTCCCATGTCCTCGGGAACAAACATAACTACTCACAAAGAATGTTCATGTTCAAGATCAGAGGGGTGTTGAATATCATTAAGGATCTGAACATATGATCTTCCACCAAATAAACCAACTAGCATCAACTACAAGGAGTAATCAACACTAGCAGCAACCCACGTGTACCAATCTGAGGTTTTGAGACAAAGATTGAATAGAAGAGATGAACTAGGGTTTTAGAGGAGATGGTGTTGGTGAAGCTATTGATGAAGATTGACCCCCTCTCGATGAGAGGATCGTTGGTGATGACGATGGCTTTGATTTCCCCTCGCGGAGGGAAGCTTCCCCGGCAGGACAGCTCCGCCGGAGCCCTAGATTGCTTCTACCCAGGTTCTGCCTCGAGACAGCGGCGCTTCATCCCGAAAGCTTCCTTCTCATTTTTTTCAGGTCAAAACGCTTCATATAGCAGAAGATGGGCAGCGGAGACCTGCCAGGGGGCCCACAAGCCCTAGGGGCGCGCCTAGGGGGTAGGGCGCGACCCCCATGCTTGTGGCCACTTGGAGGGTCCCCTCTGGTATTTTATTCACCCAATATTTTTTATATATTCCAAAATAATTCTCCGTAAATTTTCAGTACTTTTGGAGTTGTGCAGAATAGGTCTCTCAGATTTGCTCGTTTCCGTTCCAGAATTCTAGCTGCCGGCATTTCCCCTCTTCATGTAAATCTTGTAAAATAAGAGACAAAAGGCATAAGTATTGTAACATAATGTGTAATAACAGACCATAATGCAATAAATATCAACATAAAAGCATGATGCAAAATGGACGTATCAACTCCCCCAAGCTTAGACCTCGCTTGTCCTCAAGCGAAAGCCGAAATCGATAATCATGTCCACATGTTTAGAGATAGAGGTGTCGATAAAATAAAATATGGACATGAGGGCATCATGATCATCTTTAGAACAACAACATATATTGTCATGTAATTTCTTATGCTAAAGTAGCAATTCGTTCACAAAGTAAAGTATGAATCAGAAACTTCATTGAAAACTAACAAACTATGATCTTAGTCATTGAAGCAATTACAGTTTATCATAATATCAGAAAGAGTCAATGTAAGAGCTTTTGTATAGCAAGTCCACATACTCAACCATCTTTTAGTCTTTTATAATTGATAACACTCACGCGATACTTATGAGATCAAAGCCTCAGTCAGACACAGAGAAAGATAGGGGCTTATAGTTTCGCCTCCCAACCTTTTACCTCAAGGGTAATGCCAACAATAATACTTTATGATAACCTACATCCGAGTGGGTATATATATATATCTAGATCTTTCTCCAATACATAGTGCTCGCCAAAAAGAAAAAGTGTAAAAAGGAAAGTTGAAGATCACCATGACTCTTGTATAAAGGTAGAAGGTAAAAGATAGGCCCTTCGTAGAGGGAAGGAGAGGTTGCCATGCGCTTTTATGGTTGGATGCACAAAATCTTAATGCAAAAGAACGTCACTTTGTATTGAAGCTTGTGATAAATAACTTTATTATGCAGTCCATCGCTTTTATCTCTTCCACATCACAAGTTCTTATAAAGCTTATTTTCTTCACACTAAAAGATCATACATATTTAGAGAGCAACTTTTATTGCTTGAACCGATGAGAACTTACTTGAAGGATCTTATTTTTCAATCCATAGGTAGGTATGGTGGACTCTCATGGCAAAACTGGGTTAAAGGATGTTTAGATGCACAATTAGTATCTCTACTTAGTGCAAAAGATTTAGCTAGCATGGGATGAGAAGCAAGTTCAACATGTTCGAGGGTCCATGACAATATAACTTCTATTCGGATATAAGAAAACATAACCCATTATGTTGTCTTCCTTGTCCAACATCAACCTTTTAGCATGTGATATTTTAATGAGTGCTCACAATCACAAAAGACGTCCAAGATAGTATATTCATATGTGAAACCTCTCTTTCTCTATTACTTCCTATTAATTGCAACAATAACCAAAACTATGTTTGTCAACTCTCAACAAATTTTATTCATCATACTCTTTATATGTGAAGTAATCACTTTTCATAAGATCATTATATAATCCTTTTACTTCTTTTATTCTTTTTCTCAAGATCAAAGTAAGAAAGAAAAGCCCTCAACTCAAAACTACTATTTATTATATAGCTCACGGACTCAATTACATAGATAGATCACAAAGCAAAACTCAAAGTTAAATCATACTAAAAACTTCTGTTCTACTAGATCAAGATATAACCAAAAGGATCGAACTAAGAAAAACAATAAAGGTAAAGATGTGATGGTTATACGATACCGGGGCACCTCCCCCAAGCTTGGCACAAGCCAAGGGGAGTGCCCATACCCCCATGTACTCAAGTCTCCTTCTTTGGAAGTCATGGTGTTGAAGGCGTAGATGATGTGGGAAGCTTGCCCTCCGTCTTCAGCTTACACTTGAGGACGGAATTTCCCCCCTCAAGTCTCGATCTCCTGCTCAAGCCTTAGTACCTTTCTGCATAATTCCTGCTTGTTTTCCCACAGGAGACTAAAAGGGATAAATTGGATCTTAGGTTTCTTTGCTTTATTAGGAGGACTTGACTTCTTGAATTCCACGTGCATGTCCCCAGGTTGAGGTAGTGGGATTTCATCTTCATCTGAGCTTGTCTCGTCTTTTCCCTTCAAATCATGATCTTCTTCTTCCTTCGTGGTCCAACCATAATGCTCCACATCCCCATAAACTTTTGGGTTTGCGATATAATCTACAACATAGCTCTCTCCATCCGAATCTTGTGACGACATGTTTTCAGATCTGCCAGGAAAATAGCACGAAACAAGAACATAGGATATTGCCGTGATACGATGGCCACAACCTTAGGGAGATTATATAATGAATTTTTACCTACCAAAAGAAGTATTTCTGCAAGAAAACGGAGTCCGGAGGGCACACGAGGTGACCACAAGCCTGGGAGGCGCGCCCCCAAGGCTTGTCGCCTCCTCGTGCACTTTTCGGACTACTTTTTATTTTGCTAATTTTTTAAATATTCCAAAACGGAGTAAAATTGCTATTGGAAAGCTTTTGGAGTCTGTTTACTTACCGTATCACATACCTATTCCTTTTCGGGAATCTGGAACGTTCTGGTAGGTTTCCCTTATGTACTCCTCCGGTGTTATGGTATTAATAATATTGGTTTCAACATTTATGGGAGTACCTGAGATATAATGCTTGATTCTTTGCCCATTTACCACCTTCGGCGTTGTTGATATTGATGGCACCGGAACGATAAACTTCCTCGACAACGTAAGGCCCTTCCCACTTAGAGAGAGGTTTTCCGGCAAAAAAATCTTAAACGAAAATTGTATAGCAAGACATGGTCGCTGATGACCCACAAGTATAGGGGATCAATTGTAGCTCTTTTCGATAAGTAAGAGTGTCGAACCCAACGAGAAGCAGAAGGAAATGACAAGTGGTTTACAGCAAGGTAATGTCTGCAAGTGCTAAAATTGTAAGTAACAGAGTAGTTTGATAGCAAGATAATTTATAACGAGCAAGTAATGATAGTAGTAAAAAAAGTGCAGCAAGGTAGCCCAATCCTTTTGAGGCAAAGGACAGGCCAAAATGGTCTCTTATAGTAAGCAAAGCGTTCTTGAGGGTACACGGGAATTTCATCTAGTCACTTTCATCACGTTGGTTGGATTTGTGTTCTACTTTGATAATAAGATATGTGGGTGGACCGGTGCTTAGGTGTTGTTCTTACTTGAACAAACCTCCTACTTATGATTAACCACCTCAAAAGAATTCGCAACTATGATAAAAGTATTAAGAATAAATTCTAACCATAACATTAAACTTTTGGATCCATTCGGTTCCTTACGGAATAGCGCATAAACTAGGGTTTAAGCTTCTGTCACTCTCGCAACCCATCATCTAATAACTACTCCACAATGCATTCCCTTTGGCCCAAATATGGTGAAGTGTCATGTAGTCGACGTTCACATGACACCACTAAGGGAATCACAACATACGTACTATCAAAATATCGAACACATATCAAGTTCACATGATTACTTGCAACATGATTTCTCCCGTGACCTTAAGAAAAAAGTAACTACTCAAAAATGATAAACATGCTCAAGATCAGAGGGGTATTAAATAGCATATTGGATCTGGGCATATGATGTTCCACCAAATAAACCATATACTAATCAACTACAAGATGTAATCAACACTACTAGTCACCCACAAGCACCAATCTGTAGTTCCGGTACAAAGATTGAACTCAAGAGATGAACTAGGGTTTGAGAGGAGATGGTGTTGTTGAAGATGTTGATGGAGATTTCCCTCCCCAAGATGGGAGAGTTGTTGGTGATAACGATGACGATGATTTCCCCCTCCGGGAGGGAAGTTCCCCCGGCGGAATCGCTCCGTCGGAGGGCAAAAGTGCTCCTACCCAAGTTCCGCCTCGAGACGGTGGCGCTCTGTCCCGAAAGTCCTCCCTCTATTTTTTCCAGGTCAAAATGACTTATATACCAGAAGATGGGCACCGGAGCTGGGCCTGGGTGAGCACAACCCACCAGGGTGCGCCTGGGCTCCCTGGCGCGGCCAGGTGGGTTGTGCCCACCTGGTGGGCTCCCTCTGGTACTTATTTGCTCCAATATTCCTCAAATATTCCATAAAAAATCTCTGTAAAGTTTCAGCTTGTTTGGAGTTGTGTAGAATAGGTAGCCTGACATAGCTTTTCCAGGTCCAGATTTCCAGCTGCCGGAATTCTCCCTCTTTGTGTGTACCTTGCATATTATGAGAGAAAAGGCATTAGAATTACTCCAAAAAGCATTATTATGCATAAAAACATCATAAATAAAAGTAGGAAAACATGATGCAAAATGGACGTATCAACCCCCCAAGCTTAGACCTTGCTTGTCCTCAAGCGAAAACCGAAATCGAAAAACATGTCCACATGCTTAGAGAGAGAGAGGTGTCGATAAAAACAAAATACGGACATAGAAGTATCATGTAGATTATTATAACAGCAACAAATTTAGACATAAAACTTTTATCATAGACTTCCCATGAATAAGTGACAATTCATCACACAATTGAAGTATAAAGCATAAACTCTATTAGAAACCAACAAACTGTGTTCTCAGTCAACTTTGCAACTACAATTCATCATCTTTTCAGGAAGGGTCACGTATCGGAGCCTTTAGGCAAGTCCACATACTCAACCATCATATAGTCTTCTATGATTTCTAACACTCACCGCATACACTTGAGCAAAACGTTTCAATCGGACACATAGAAATATGGGGGCTTATAGTTTCGCCTCCCAACGTATTGACCTCAAGGGTGATATCAACAATAATAACTTATGCCACCCATATTCAACTGGACATATGTGCCTAGATCTTTCCTCACCACATGATGCTTGCCAAAGGAGAAAAATAAAAAGGAACAGAGAGAAAATTTTTGACTCTTGCATAAAAGTGAAAGATAGGCCCTTCGCAGAGGGAAGCAGAGGTTGCCATGCTCTTATTTGTTTGTATGCTCAACCCCTTAGTGCAAAATAAAGTCACGTTGTATTGCTCCTTGTGATGGCAACCTTTATTATGAAGTCTGTTGCTTTTATTCTTCACCATCACAAGTTCGTACAACGCTCAATTTTCTCTTACACTAAATGATCTCACACTTTTAGAAGCAATTTTTATTGCCTTATTGATCTTGCTCAATCCCTAGGTAGGTATGGTGGACTCTTGAAAATAAGATTTGGGTTTAAGGGTTTTTGGATGCACAAGTAGTATCTCTACTTAGTGCGGAATTTTTGGCTAGCAAAGATAGGGGCCAAGCACCACATGTTAAAGGATCTATGACAATATAACTTCTATGTGAATATGAACAAACATAAATCATTACGTTGTCTTCCTTGTCCAACGTCAACAATTTTGGCATATAATAATTTGATGGGGGCTCACAATTACAAAAGATTTCTAGGATAGTGTATTTATATGTGAATCTTCTCTTCCCTTATTAATTCTTTCATGAGTTGCATCATTGACCAATGCTATGTTTGTCAATCTCTAATAAAATTTCCTACTTATACTTTTCCTTATGTGGTGTTATCACCTACCATAAGATTAGCATATGGTTTTTTAAATTTATTTCCTTTCTTTTTATTGCAACATGAAAGTAAAGAAAGCAAAACTCAAACTAAACTTTATTATATATCTCGCACACGATTACAAAGATAGATCACTAAGCAAGCTCTCGAAAAGAAAGGACCGAACTAAACTTTTATTCATCTAAAGCAAAAGATCGAACTAAAGTAAGTAAAGGCAAAAGATAGTGGGGTGATACGATACTGGGGCACCTCCGCCAAGCTGGGCGGAAGCCAAGGGGAGTGTCCATACCCGATACTCAATTTTCTTTCGGTGATGAAGAAGATGATGGTAGTGATGAAGATGAAGTAGTGGGTTTGTCCTTGTTCTTCTTCTCATCCAACTTACTCCGAAGGATAAAATTATCTATCCTCAACTCATCGTTCTGCATCTGGAGTTTATTATCCTCTTACATAATGCCTCCATAATTTCATTTTTGAAATGAGGAGGAACTGATTCGTCTTCATCCTCTTCAGAGGTCCGGCTATAGTGCTCCACACCCCCATAAGACTTGGGGTTTGCGATGAAATCAGCAACATAGCTCTCACCCTCAGAGTCTTGGGACGACATATTTTTTAGATCTATCAGAGAAACAACAAGAAAACAGAACAAAAGATTTCTCCGTGATACAGTGGCAATGGTTTTGGGGGGTATATAAAGATTTTTTATCTTGGGAAACAAGCAAACGGAAGAAAAACGGAGTCTGGAAGGTGCCCCAGGTGGGCACAACCCACCTGGGCGCGCCTGGTGTCTTGTGCCCACTAGAGTGACCTTCCTGGTTGTTTATTATTTTCCTAATTTTCTAAATATTCCAAAACTAGCAAAAAAATATTTTTGCAGATTTTTCGGAGTCCGTTTACTTACCGTATCACGTACCTACTCTTTTTTCACGATTCTGGAGTGTTCCAGAAGGACTCTTTTATGTGTTCTTTCGGTGTCAATGTTTGGATAATATTACTTTCAACATTAATGGGCGTACCTGAGATATAATGTTTTATTCGTTACCATTAACAACCTTCGGTAGATAAACCTCCTCGATAACATAGGGTCCTTCTAGAGAGGATTTTTCCTGCAAAGAACCTAAAACGAGAGTTGTACAAAAGAACATATTCTCCAACTTTAAACTCACGCTTTTGAATTCTTTTATCATGCCATCTTTTAACCTTCTCTTTAAATAATTTTGCATTTTCATAAGCTTGGGTTCTCTATTCATCTAATGAGCTAATATCAAATAACCTCTTTTCACCAGCATATTTGAAATCATAGTTGAGTTCTTTGACTGCCCAATATGCTTTATGTTCTAACTCAAGAGGCAAATGACAAGCTTTTCCATAATCCATTTTATAAGGAGACATACCCATAGGATTTTTGTATGCTGTTCTATAAGCCCGAAGTGCATCATCTAATTTCTTAGACCAATTCTTCCGGGACCTATTGATAGTATTTTGCAAAATTAATTTTATTTCTCTATTGCTAAGTTAAACTTGACCACTAGACTAAGGATGATATGGTGATGCAATTCTATGGCTAACATAATACTTGGCAATAATTTTACGGAAAGCACCATGAATAAAGTGTGAACCACCATCAGTCATTAAATATCTAGGGACTCCAAACCTTGGGAAAATAACTTCCTTAAGCATTTTAATAGAGGTGTTGTGATCAACACTACTGGTTGGAATAGCTTCAACCCATTTAGTAACATAATCAACAACAACCAAAATATGTGTATACCCATTAGAGGAAGGAAAATGTCCCATGTAATCAAATCCCCAAACATCAAATGGTTCAACAACAAGTGAATAATTCATAGGCATTTCTTGACGCTTACCGATATTACCTATTCTTTGACATTCATCACAAGATAAGACAAACTTACATGCATCCTTGAAGAGAGTAGGCCAATAAAATCCAAACTGCAATACCTTGTGAGCAGTTCTGTCTCCAGCATGATGCCCTCCATAAGCTTCGAAGTGACATTTCTGTAGGATTTGTCCCTATTCATGCTCAGGTACACAACGTCTAATTATACCATCTACTCCTTCTTTATAAAGATGTGGGTCATCCCAAAAGTAGTGCCTTAAATCATAGAAGAATTTTTATCTTTTGTTGGTATGTAAAGCTAGGTGGTAAATATTTAGCAACAATGTAATTAGCATAGTCATCATACCAAGGAGTGTTATTAGAAACATTTATTGCAGCTAGTTGTTCATCAGGAAAACTATCATCAATAGGTAGTGGGTCATCAAGCACATTTTCAATCCTAGTCAAGTTATCAGCTACGGGGTTCTCTCCTCCTTTTCTATTAGTAATATGTAAATCAAATTCTTGTAGCAAGAGAACACATCGAATAAGTCTAGGTTTAGCATCTTTCTTTTCCATAAGATGTTTAATAGTAGCATGATCGATGTGAACAATTACTTTTGAATCAACAATGTAAGATCTAAATTTATCACAAGCAAACGCCACTGCTAGAAATTATTTTTCAGTAGTTGCATAATTCCGTTGTGCATTGTCTAGAGTTTTACTAGCATAATGAATAACATTCAGTTTCTTATCAACTCTTTGTCCTAGAACAGCACCAACAACATAATCACTAGCATCACACATAATTTCAAAAGGCAAGTTCCAGACGGGTGGTTGAACAATAGGTGCAGAAATTAAGGCTTTCTTGAGTGTTTCAAAGGCTTCTAAACAAAAGGAACGTCCTTTTGCAAAAGATTTGTAAGAGGCCTAGAAATTTTAGAAAAGTCTCTGATAAATCTCCTATAGATACCAGCATGACCTAAGAAACTATGGATACCTTTGATATCTTTAGGACATTGAATTTTCTCAATTGCATCAACCTTAGCTTTGTCCACTTCAATACCTCTTTTAGAAATTTTATGGCCCAAAACAATACCTTCATTAACCATACTTCTCCCAATTCAAGACAAGATTTGTTTGCTCGCATCTCTACAAAACTCGATCAAGATTTCTTAAACAATCATCAAAAGACTTCCCATAAATAGAGAATTCATCCATGAAAACCTCAACAATCTTTTCACGAAAATCAGAGAATATAGCAGTCATACATCTTTGAAAGGTAGCATGTGCATTGCATAAATCGAAAGGCATACGTCTATAAGCATAAGTTCCAAAGGGACAAGTGAAAGTGGTCTTTTCTTGATCAGGTTGAGAAACAAGTATTTGTGAAAAACTAGAATATCCATCAAGGAAGCAAAAGTGTGTGTGCTTAGATAATCTTTCTAGCATTTGATCAATAAAAGGCAGAGGGTAATGATCTTTTCTAGTTGCTTTGTTTAATTTTCTAAAATCAATTACCATTCTATAGCCTGTAACGATTCTTTGTGGAATAAGTTCATTCTTATCGCTAGGAACAACAGTAATACCTCCTTTCTTAGGAACACAATGAACATGACTTACCCATCTACTATCAGCTATATGATAGATTATACCTGCTTCCAGAAGTTTTAATATTTCTGTTCTTACCACTTCTTTCATCTTCGGATTTAACCGACGTTGGTGATCAACAACGGGTTTAGCATCAGGTTCCATATTAATCTTCTGCTGACATAGAGTGGGACTAATGCCCTGTAAATCATCAAGAGTATATCCAATAGCAGCTCGGTGCTTCCTTAGAACTTTCAATAATCTTCCTTCTTCATGTTCTGAAAGGTTAGCACTAATATTAACATGATATATCTTCTTTTCATCAAGATAAGCATATTTCAAAGTTTCTGGTAATTGTTTTAATTCAAACACAGGATCACCTTTAGGTGGAGGAGGACCTCCTAGAGTTTCAATAGGCATTTTTAAGCAGAGGACGTTGTTCAAAGAGAATCTCATCTATTTCATTTCTTTCATGCATATGTAAATCGTTTTCATGGTCTAGCAAAATATTGTTCTAAAGGATCAGTAGGAGGCACAACAATAGAAGCAAGAACAATTATTTCATCCTTACTAGGCAATTCTTTTTCAGGAAGCTTTCTACTAAACTTGGAAAAATTAAACTCATGAGACTCATCACCAAAGCTGACACCGACAGTTTGTTTCTTACAATCTATTTGAGCATTAACAGTGTTCAAGAAAGGTCTACCAAAGATAATGGGACAGAAGTCATCTTGTGGGGAACCAAAAACAAGAAAATCAGCAGGGTATTTTATTTTCCCACACAAGACTTCAACATCTCTAACAATCGCAATTGGTGAAATAATATCTCTATTAGCAAGTTTAATAGTAACATCTATGTCTTCTATATCTGCGGGTGCTATGTCATTCATAATTTCTTGATATAAGGTGTAAGGAATAGCACTTACGCTAGCACCTATGTCACATAAACCATGATAACAGTGATCTCCTATTTTAACCGAGACAACGGGAATGCCAACAACGGTCTATGATTATCTGTTTTATCGGGTTTGACAATTCTAGTAGCTTCATTACAGAAGTAAGTAACATGCCCCTCTATATTTTCTTCCAAGAGATCTTTAACCATAGCAACGCTAGGCTCTACATTAATTTGTTCATCAGGTTTAGCTGTTCTGATATAACTTTTGTTGACCATAATTAACACTTTAGCATTGAAAGGATCTAGATGACGACTAGAGGGGGGGGGGGTGAATAGGCGTTTTGAAACTGTTACGGATTTGGCTTTATCCTTATGCGGAATTAAACTAAACGGATACCTTTCAAGCACAAATCCTAAATATGCTAGGCTCAACTAAGTGCACCAACAACCTATGCTAAACAAGATAGGCACTTAAGGAAACTAGCAAGCACAAACTATATCACAAGATATGGAAATGTAGGAACAACTAAACAATTCAACTAGCACAAGATATATCAATATGAGCAAGTATGAATTGCGGTAAGTAAAGGGTGTGGGTAAGAGATAACCACAAGTGAGTCGGAGACGCGGATTTATCCCGAAGTTCACACTCGTGAGAGTGCTAATCTCCGTTAGAGCGGTGCCGAAGCCAAAGCTCCGGGGCGTCACCAAGTGACTCACCGTATTCTCCTTTTCGAGTCACCCCCAACGGATGAGCCTCGATTCACTCGGGGTTGGTCTTGAAGGCGACCACCACACCTTTACAAACTTCTCCGGAGCACCACAAGCAAGGAAGCTTCCGGAAGAACTTGACCACCTAGTCCACTTCAACACCCTTCCCCGGAGCACACCACAAGAGGAAGCTTCCGGGGGAACCTTGGCCACATAGGCCTCTTCACAATCTTCACAATGAATATCACAAAACCGTCTAGGAGGCCGAAACCTCCAAGAGTAATAAACTCACGGACTCTCACTCGAACTAATCGATGTGGGGAGCTCAAACCAATGCAACAAATGCAATGCAATGCCAAGCAACAAATGCTCAACACACTCTCTCAATCTCACAAGATGCACTTTTGAAAGTAGGAGATTGAGGAGAGGGGATGCAATGGATATGATCAACAAATGGCTCACAAATCCATCCACAAATCCCCCTTCACATAGAGGGGAGAAAGGGCTTTGGGAGAGGTGTAGAGAGGCTCAAAATGGTGTTTTGAAAGTGTAAGAACCAACCCCCAACCGGTGGGAGGGAAGGGCCCTTAAATAGCCAAACTCAGAAACTAGCCGTTGGGGCTCCAACGGGCATTTCCTGGGCACCCCGTGTGCACGGGGGTTGAGACCCCGTGTGCACGGGGTCCCGTTTGCACGGTACGAGCCCGTGTGCATGGAGTACCCAGAATTCTGGACACCCCATGCGCACGGGGGTCAAAGACCCCGTGCACACGAGGTCCCCAGGACAGCCAGCAGCAGCCCACTAAAACATCGATAACTTGGGCATACGGACTCCGAATTCGATGATCTTGGGCTCGTTTTGAAGCTATGGAAAAGCCCAAGGTCCTCACATAGAGAACCACCCAAGATCAACAAGAAAGAATGACGCAAGTAATGCAAAGGTTTGAGCTCTCTACATGCGACGTGATCAAGCTACTTGCCCGAGAGTCCCTCTTGATAGTACGGCTATCAAACCTATAATCCGGTCTCCCACCAAGCACTATGAGACCGGCAAAACTAGGAAAACCTAGCTAAGGTATACCTTTGCCTTGCACATTCAACTTGAGCTTGATGATGACTTTAATGCTTGCCTCAAGTTGGAATCCCTTTCTTGTCCACGACCACTTGGTGAAGATACTCGAATTGCTTCCTCATGATGCAATGAGGGAAGCCTTATCTCAAGCCCATCTTCACATGCACATTATCATGATGTGGACCGCAAGCTTCAAAGCATATAACCTCCGGCTTCTCATCTTGCACCTGGACTCCCCGAACTCGATGACCATCACCACTTGATGTCATCTCATCTTGCACTTGGACTCCTCGAATCCGATGACCATCACCACTTGATGTCATCCACACATAGGCTACACGAGATCTTTCCTTTTGATGCAAGCCTATGAGAAACACCTAACCCACATAGACATAACAAACATATAGCATGGGTTAGGTAACAAAGCACAATTCACAATTACTTACCATACCACTAGATCACTTGATCTCACGTGGTACATTGTTTGTGCTTTGTGAGTTGACCACTTAGATATACTCTTCGAGCTTCATCTTGGTCAACCAATATCTTTACTTCAAGCTCCATCTTGGTTTCTTGAAAGCCACAATGAACTCTTCATTTCACTTCATTGCTTCAAGACAATATCACCAAAGACTCTTTCATGACCATATCAAGTTCCACTATGAATATCATCTTGGTCACTACTTGCCCTTCTAAAAACTCCATCCCAAACTCTTGAGAGGCATAATGAATTCGTCACTCTAGTTGCTTGCTTCAAGACTTGATCAACATGATCTTGTCTTGAGAGGCATAATGAATTCTTCACTCTAGTTGCTTGCTTCAAGGCTTGATCAACCGAAACCCAACACATGAGCTCACCATGATCTTGTCTTGAAACCATAACTCGAATTCTTCTCTTTGATTATTCTCTCAAGCCTTGATCCTCAGAAGACCAACTTGAAACCTCGCTGGATATGGAATCTCGAGAGCCAACACCTAGGCCCCGTGAGCACGGGGTATCCAGAGAGTTGACACTCGACCCCGTGCGCACGGTATAAGCCCGTGTGCATGGGGTATCCAGAGAGGGATACCATGAGGACTTCTTCGGATGCTTTGATGGCAATCTTCACAAAACAACCCAAAGAACTTCAAGCATCACTATGGAACATATCTTCATATAAGATCCAATGCACTTGATGCTCCATAGGAATTGTCATTTAATACCAAAGCTTAGAGCAAATATAACTTCATCTATATGGACTTCATCCTTGATTCCATCCAATATCCTTGAGGCATTATCTTCATATATATGGACTTCATCCTTGATTCCATCCAATATCCTTGAGGCACCATCTATGGACAAAACCTTCAAATATATCTCACTGAAAACATTAGTCCATAGAGATTGTCATTCAATTACCAAAACCACACTTAGGGGCTACATGCCCTTTCAATCTCTCCCATTTTGGTAATTGATGACAATCTCAACAAGAGGGTTTATATAATGAATTTAAAACAAGTATGCAATCTATCCGAGAATAAATTGAATACTTGAGGTGGTTTTGATAGCCTCAAATATCACAAAGATAGTTGATGTTATCAAAACCGGTTGTACTAGCATCGAAATACTACACAAGAATTTGATGCTAGTAGAACCACACTATATAGAGCAAATCCCCCACAATATATGCATGGAAGAACTTGGTGGAGTTTCCTCTATATACACATCCATGCAACAACCACAACAAATGTAGATATGCATGAACCAACCTACTTCACCTAAACCCTCTAAACTTCTCCCCCATTGGCAACAAGTGCCAAAATGGAGAAAAAATCTAGAAGACCAATATAGTATGAGTTCCTCCTTAATTTGTGCATTTCTCATATTGTGAGTGGAATCAAATGCACTATCCAGTTACGAACAAATGAAGAAATTCACACTATATTGAGGATCCATAAAATGCACCAAAAAGATATTATGATATGAGCATAGGAGTGTTCTAAAGAACATAGAGAAGCTCCCCATGATTTGTGCATTATTTAGTTTTGTACTTGGATACAACGTGCACAAAATAGGATCATCACTTGACTAAGCAAGGGTCCAAAATATATCCAACAACTCATGAGTGCAATGATATATGCAATACATACAAGCACTCACTACTCAACCTCTTACCGTATCCACCAAAGAATAAAAAGAGACAATTCCAAGGACCGGCAAGGAAACGAAAGGATATCAAAGAGGGATATGCACTTTCTCATGTGTATAAGTTTCTTACGTGGCCAATAATCATCAAGATGAGCATCCACAAAGAAACTTGCACACACAAAAAGATACAAAAGATAAGAACATGATATCCAAGAATGAATCCATTATTTATACAAACTTGATCTTAGCGTAGGGCTTTGTCCATGGCACATGGCACAGGCATGGCGCAAACTGATCTCATTTGCATAAAAATGAATTACTAAGCATGAGAGCAAATACCACAACCAAAAAGATTGTTTCTTGCAATTTTATCAATATTGCACATAAGAGCACTTTGAGGAATTGGTATGCAATAAATTGCTTAATTGGCATATTTGGGATAAGTGAACCATGAGCATGGTTTTATAGATCCCCATGATATGCTTCTTCTCAAAAGTCTCATAGATGCAATAAGGAGGTTTAAGCTGTTGCAAGAAACACAAACTCAACAAGTACTAAACATGCCATGATGCAACATACACAATGTTGACTCTAATTAAACAAATGCATGAAGTAAGTACTTGTTACCGAGAGAGCATTGGTTCAAGGGGCCCTTGATCTAGCCCATGAACATGAGGGACTTGATCTTGTTCTTGGATAGGTAAACGATCTCCCATAGCATCTTGCTCTTGTGTTGGGGGTGATGACTTCCCTTGTGGTGGATCCACAAGAGGGGCTCTTACTCCTTCTTCTTCTACATGGACAAGGGGTGTTTCTTGTGGAAGAATATGACCAATCCCCATTGTACTTGTAGCTTGGGAAGGAGCCTCATCACCTACAACACTTGAAACAAATTGCTCCGTATGGAAGTTGTTATTCTCATCACACTCCACATTCACCATTTCCTCAATACATCCCGTGGATTTATTGAGAATACAGTAAGTGTGGGAGTTTGATGCATATCCAACAAAAAGACCCAAATTATGTTAACCGGGTTGAATTGATGAGAATGAAACACTTACAACCGAATCGGGTTTTCATTTATCTTCTCCCTCAAATCAAAGAACCAACCAAGCTTGGCTCTAATAATTTCCCATGGAGTCTCCACCTTCCTTGTGAATAAGCCAAGCATCCAATGCTTCTCCACAGTACCTAAAACACATTAAGGTACAATTTGGTCCCCAAACATATTGGGTCCGAAGTAGTTAGGACAACCACAATATATAGGGCAAACTCCACATTAAATATGTGCAAAAGGATATGAACTTGAAGTTCATGCACACTTTTAACCATTAATGATTTTATGGAGTTTACCCTACATAGAGGATCAAGTAGCAAGCAAGGCATGAAGAAGAATATAGATAAATATGCATGCTCATGCCTACCAAGATCCAGAGAGATACAGTTTGGACAAAAGAACAATTAACCGAAGAATACTCCGATAATATCACAAAGTATTCAAGTTGTCCAAATTATATCAAAGTGACGAATCCACACAGGACCGCACACAAAGTACAACATATGAACTAAGCAAAAACCAAAGAGCATATAGGATATACAATACACACATGCTCAAAGGCTTATCTTACTCAAGTAGATAAAAGATAGCACAAGCAGTGAGATAAGGCAAGTTGAAGCACAAGCCGAGAAGAAGATGATCATAAGGTTCTACCACATGAGGAAATACCAATTGTAAGAGAATACAAATGGTATTTGGAATTAACACTCGGGGGTAGATTAGGAAGATGCACAGGATCATCAACAACTCCAAAGCAAAGAAAGATAAATAAAGCGTACTTGGCCGGGTGGACATTTCTGCCCATAGGACCCCGTGCGCACGGGCTAGGTCAGCCCCGTGCGCACGGTGTGTCCAGAGAAAAAACTCCACCCCGTGCGCACGGGGGTCAGGACCCCGTGTGCACGGGGTGTCCAGTGATTTTCACCCACCCCGTGCGCACGGGGGTCCAGGACCCCGTGCACACGGGGTGTCCAGTAAGTTTCGTGGTACCCCGTGCGCACGGGGGTCAGAGACCCCGTGCACACGGGGTGTCCAGAAACTTACTGAAGAACCTCACAGGACACCGCGACGAAGCACACAACAAAGGTAAATAACAACCAACAAGAGATAATTAGTGGATACTCTGAGAATTTGAATTTCAAATGAGCTTGACATACCACATAGTGACTAGATAAGATTGAATATCAATACTATGTGGCATTTCTCATATTCACATTTTGGGTTTGTGATGTGCACACAACAAAACACTCCCCCATAATGTGATGATCCACTAATATCTCTCAAGAGCCAATCATGATACAATACAGGCTCAAAACAGCAAACACCACTATATAATGTGCAATGCAACCTACACATGCTAGATAACACAAATCAAGCATACTAAGAAACACAACATATAGATGCACATGCTAGATACAAAACCTAAGCATGCAAGGGGCGAGCAACTTTCAATGTAAGCAATATAAATACAAGTTACCGCAAAGAGGAACATTGGATAGATAATATGAAGATAATCCACATGACTTGGCTCGAACAAATAAATGGTGGATATCCTTTTCTTTATGAACTAGCCAAATCTCCAATGTCCTCCACACACCTATTGATCAAGTTTGAGCTTGATGGTACCCAACCAAGTTGGGTCCTAAGAAGTTAGTCACAATAGGCTTGGCAACCCAAATGGCCTTTTCCATTTCCAAGCCACTTTGGGCGCCAACAAACTTGGCAAACAAATTGCCAACAACATCCTTCCTAAGCGAATAATGATCATTGGCTAGAGGAGGCTTAGGGATGTTACCGTTGGGACAAGATGAGGATATGTGTCCCTTCTCACGACAATTATAGCAACATGTGCTCCCCCTTCTCTTCTTCTTTATTTTCTCAACTTGGGGAGCATTATCTTGGTTCATCATTGGTAGTGGCCTTGACCTTGAGATTTCACTTGAGGCCGCTTCCCTTGTTGCTTCACATTTGAAGCCTTCTTCTTCAATGGACAATATCTCACATGGTGTCCAACATTCTTGCACTTGAAGCATGTAATGTTGCATCATTCTTGACTTGGTCTTGTCCCTTCTTCTTTTTCTTGGACTTCTTGTTGTTGGAGATGAAACCAAGTCCACCCTTGTCATGAGGGGATTTTTGAACACTCAAGATAGTGTTGAGAGTGGAATTTCCTTCATGACACATTTCCAAGTCTTTCTTCAAATTAGTGACTTGGGCCTTGAGCTCTTTGTTTTCCTCTACAAGGTTAGTATCAACAAAAGTACTAGAGGAAGTAGAAACTTCATTGTTAGAGCAACAAGGCAAGGAGAGCAATTCATCACAAGAATTGGGAATAATATGTCTAGATGAATCACTAGGACTAGCACATGTCAATAAAGCATTTTGAGTAGAAATAGTGCTAATGTCCACATGAGGCTCACAAGATGTTACCTTAGTCACAATAGCCTCATGAGCTAACTTTAGCCTTTCATGGGAGATTAGAAGGTCATCATGAGAGCCCGAGAGCTTTTCATGACTTTCTTCTAATTTCCCATAATTGCTAGTTAGCAAAACAAGTTGAGCCCGTAGCTCAACATTCTCCTTCAAGATAGATGCTTCACAAGAAGTAGAGTTAGTAGCACAAGCATCATTGACAATATGAGAGGAGCTAGAAGAAACTAGAGACTTCACATGAGTAGCTTGAAGTTCCTCATAAGACTTAGAGAGTTTGGCGAGCTCTCCTTTGACATTCTTGTAGCCAAGGTCAAGGTGCTCAAAATCCTCTTTAAGTTTATCATGAGCAACTTCAATCTCTTCTTTGGAAGATTCTAAGTCTCTAAGAGTTTCTAGAGCATCAAGAAGGTTACAATCAAGTTTATCATTTTGTTCTTGCTCTTCGTGAAGTAAATCATTACACTTTCCAAAATGAGTAATAAGATCTTTAAATATCTCATAAGTGTTCTTATTTACTCCACGAAGAGAATTACCAATTTCATATATTTCTTGACTCATATCCCTATCACATTCATCATCACTCTCATCATTATCATTACTAAGAGTAGATGATACCTCGGTAGTACCTCTTGCCATGAGGCACATGTGAACATCGGAGGTTGATGATGATTCTTTTGGAGAGGGAGATTCTTCATCATCAAGAGTAGGATATCCATGTCCATCCTCTTGACACTCATAGCATTTCCTCTCCAACATAGTGATTTCCTTCTTTGCTCTTCTAGCAAATTCTCCATTAGTGATGTGTGCACCATTTTCTCTTATTTCCTCTACATGGTTAGTCAAACAAAACTAGAGGAAATAGAAGCATAGATACCATGGCAACAAGGAGAATCAAGCATATCATCACAACAAGTATTCAAGGAATCTCTATATGATATGTAAGGACTATCAACACAAGAATGTATGTCATTTTTGCTAGATGTGTTCAAGTCCAAAGAAGCTACAAAATTAGCATTTATGCATGAAAGATCATCAATGTTGAGCACAACATCATCATCACAAATTATATTTCCACTCACCATGTCATTACCTTGGGACATGTCATATGATGGTGAGGTGGAAGAAGTTGAAATGTCCAAGCACACGGAGGAAGAAGCAATATGGAGTTCTTCATGATATGAAGATGTGGAGAACTCCTCAAGAGACACCTCCGAAATATGATTGACCTCATCAAGATTGGACCCACCATATATTTCTTCAAGTTTTGTCCACATCTCATGAGCCGACGCACACGTCATAATTGACTCAAACACTTCGAGGGATATAGACCGGATTAAGGCATTCTTTGCACCATACCCACAAAGCATATCATCATTTTCCTTAATAGATGGAAAAAGTTCATCCTTCCATGGAGAAGCCCCTACAAGAACAATTCACACAAAATTTGGACCCATGGCCCAGAAATGACAGAGCATGCGAATTTTCCACAAGTGATAGTTTGTGCCACTAAAGCAGAAAGTGTCATCATGCACTATACCACTAGTCGACATCTTTACTCTCTAGGCGGTGAAGCCTAGCAAGGAGAGACCAAAGCTCTGATACCAATTGAAAGGATCTAGATGACGACTAGAGGGGGGGGTGAATAGGCGTTTTGAAAACTGTTACGGATTTGGCTTTATCCTAATGCGGAATTAAACTAAACGGATACCTTTCAAGCACAAATCCTAAATATGCTAGGCTCAACTAAGCGCACCAACAACCTATGCTAAACAAGATAGGCACTTAAGGAAACTAGCAAGCACAAACTATATCACAAGATATGGAAATGTAGGAACAACTAAACAATTCAACTAGCACAAGATATATCAATATGAGCAAGTATGAATTGCGGTAAGTAAAGGGTGTGGGTAAGAGATAACCACGAGTGAGTCGGAGACGCGGATTTATCCCGAAGTTCACACTCGTGAGAGTGCTAATCTCCGTTAGAGCGGTGCCGAAGCCAAAGCTCCGGGGCGTCACCAAGTGACTCACCATATTCTCCTTTTCGAGTCACCCCCAACGGATGAGCCTCGATTCACTCGGGGTTGGTCTTGAAGGCGACCACCACACCTTTACAAACTTCTCCGGAGCACACCACAAGCAAGGAAGCTTCCGGAGGAACTTGACCACCTAGGCCACTTCAACACCCTTCCCCGGAGCACACCACAAGAGGAAGCTTCCGGGGGAACCTTGGCCACATAGGCCTCTTCACAATCTTCACAATGAATATCACCAAACCGTCTAGGAGGCCGAAACCTCCAACAGTAATAAACTCACGGACTCTCACTCGAACTAATAGATGTGGGGAGCTCAAACCAATGCAAAAAATGCAATACAATGCCAAGCAACAAATGCTCAACACACTCTCTCAATCTCACAAGATGCACTTTTGAAAGTAGGATATTGAGGAGAGGGGATGCAATGGATATGATCAACAAATGGCTCACAAATCCATCCACAAATCCCCCTTCACATAGAGGGGAGAAAGGGCTTTGGGAGAGGTGTAGAGAGGCTCAAAATGGTGTTTTGAAAGTGTAAGAACCAACCCCCAACCGGTGGGAGGGAAGGGCCCTTAAATAGCCAAACTCAGAAACTAGCCGTTGGGGCTCCAACGGGCATTTCCTGGGCACCCCGTGTGCACGGGGGTTGAGACTGTTGGGGAACGTAGCAGAAATTCAAAATTTCCTACGCATCACCAAGATCAATCTATGGAGTAATCTAGCAACGAGGGGAAGGGGAGTGAATCTACATACCCTTGTAGATCGCGATGCGGAAGCGTTGCAAGAACGCGGATGAGGGAGTCGTACTCGTAGCGATTCAGATCGCGGTTGATTCCGATCTAAGCACCGAAAGTACGGTGCCTCCGCGTTCAACACACGTGCAGCCCGGTGACGTCTCCCACGCCTTGATCCAGCAAGGAGAGAGGGAGAGGTTGGGAAAGACTCCATCCAGCAGCAACACGACGGCGTGGTGGTGATGGAGGAGCGTGGCAATCCCGCAGGGCTTCGCCAAGCACCGCGGGAGAGGAGGAGGAGGGAGAGGGGTAGGGCAGCACCAAAAGGAGACTTTCTCGTGTGTGTATGGCAGCCCAAACCTCAAGTATATATAGGGGGGAAGGGGGCTGCGCCCCCTTAGGGTTTCCACCCCCAAGAGGAGGCAGCCAGCCCTAGATCCCATCAAGGGGGCGGCCAAGGGGAGGAGAGGGGGAGGCGCCCCACTAGATGGGCCCTAAGGCCCATCTGGACCTAGGGTTTGCCCCCTCCCACTCTCCCATGCGCCTTGGGCCTTGGTGGGGGGGCGCACCAGCCCACCTGGGGCTGGTCCCCTCCCACACTTGGCCCACGCAGCCTTCTGGGGCTGGTGGCCCCACTTGGTGGACCCCCGGGACCCTCCCGGTGGTCCCGGTACATTACCGATTTCACCCGAAACTTTTCCGGTGACCAAAACAGGACTTCCCATATATAAATCTTTACCTCCGGACCATTCCGGAACTCCTCGTGACGTCCGGGATCTCATCCGGGACTCCGAACAACATTCGGTAACCACGTACATGCTTTCCCTATAACCCTAGCGTCATCGAACCTTAAGTGTGTAGACCCTACGGGTTCGGGAACCATGCAGACATGACCGAGACGTTCTCCGGTCAATAACCAACAGCGGGATCTGGATACCCATGTTGGCTCCCACATGTTCCACGATGATCTCATCGGATGAACCACGATGTCGGGGATTCAATCAATCCCGTATTCAATTCCCTTTGTCTAACGGTATGTTACTTGCCCGAGATTCGATCGTCGGTATCCCTATACCTTGTTCAATCTCGTTACCGGCAAGTCTCTTTACTCGTTCCGTAACTCACATCATCCCGTGATCAACTCCTTGGTCACATTGTGCACATAATGATGATGTCCTACCGAGTGGGCCCAGAGATACCTCTCCGTTTACACGGAGTGACAAATCCCAGTCTCGATTCGTGCCAACCCAACAGACACTTTCGGAGATACCCGTAGTGCACCTTTATAGCCACCCAGTTACGTTGTGACGTTTGGCACACCCAAAGCATTCCTACCGTATCCGGGAGTTGCACAATCTCATGGTCTAAGGAAGTGATACTTGACATTAGAAAAGCTCTGAGCAAACGAACTACACGATCTTGTGCTAGGCTTAGGATTGGGTCTTGTCCATCACATCATTCTCCTAATGATGTGATCCCGTTATCAACGACATCCAATGTCCATGGTCAGGAAACCGTAACCATATATTGATCAACGAGCTAGTCAACTAGAGGCTTACTAGGGACATGGTGTTGTCTATGTATCCACACATGTATCTGAGTTTCCTATCAATACAATTCTAGCATGGATAATAAACGATTATCATGAACAAGGAAATATAATAATAACCTATTTATTATTGCCTCTAGGGCATATTTCCAACAGTCTCCCACTTGCACTAGAGTCAATAATCTAGTTCACATCACCATGTGATTAACACTGACAGGTCACATCACCATGTGACCAACACCCAAGAGTTTACTAGAGTCAACAATCTAGCTCACATCTCTATGTGATTAACACTCAATGAGTTCTGGTTTGATCATGTTATGCTTGTGAGAGAGGTTATTAGTCAACGGGTCTGAACCTTTCAGATTCGTGTGTGCTTTACGAATATCTATGTCATCTTTGTGGATGCTACCACGCGCTATTTGGAGCCATTTCAAATAATTGCTCTACTATACGAATCCGGTTTACTACTCAGAGTCATCCGGATTAGTGTCAAAGTTCGCATCGACGTAACCCTTTACGACGAACTCCTTTTCACCTCCATAATCGAGAAAATTCCTTAGTCCAGTAGATACTAAGGATAAGTTCGACCGCTGTCATGTGATCCATTCCCGGATCACTATTGTACCCCTTGACCAACTCATGGCAAGGCACACTTCATGTGCGGTACACAGCATAGCATACTATAGAGCCTACGTCTGAAGCATAGGGGACGACCTTCGTCCTTTCTCTTTCTTCTGCTGTGGTCAGGTCTTGAGTCTTACTCAATACTCACACCTTGTAACACAGCCAAGAACTCCTTCTTTGCTGATCTATTTGAACTCTTTCAAAATCATGTCAAGGTGTGCGTTCTTTGAAAGTATCATCAAGCGTCTTGATCTATCTCTATAGATCTTGATGCCCAATGTGTAAGCAGCTTTATCCAGGTCTTCCTTTGAAAAACTCCTTTCAAACAACCCTTTCTGCTTTCCAGAAATTTTACATCATTTCGGATCAACAATATGTCATTCACATATACTTATCAGAAATGTTGTAGCGCTCCCACTCACTTTATTGTAAATACAAATTTCTCATAAACTTTGTATAAATCCAAAATCTTTGATCATCTCATCAAAGCGTACATTCCAACTCCGAGATGCTTACTCCAGTCCTTAGAAGGATCGCTGGAGCTAGCATACCTTTTAGCATCCTTAGGATCGACAAAACCTTTCTGATTGTATCACATACAACCTTTCCTTACGAAAAACTGGTAAGGAAACTTGTTGTGACATCTATCTGCCAGATTTCATAAATGTAGCTAATGCTAACATGATTCCGACAGACTTAAGCATCGCTACGGATGAGAAAATCTCATCGTAGTCAACTCCTTGAACTTGTGGAAATACTCTTTGCCACAAGTCGAGCTTCATAGACGGTAACATTACCGTCCACGTCCGTCTTCTTCTCAAAGATCCATTTATCTCGGATTTCATGGCTCTTAACCATTTGTCGGAATATGGGCCCACCATCGCTTCTCCATAGCTCGTAGGTTCAGTATTGTCCAACAACATGATATCTCAGACAGGATCACGCACTACTCTGAAGTATTACGCATCCTCGTCATCCTACGAGGTTTGGTAGTGACTTGATCCGAAGTTTCATGATCACTATCATAAGCTTCCACTTCAATTGGTGTAGGTGCCACAGGAACAACTTCCTGTGCCCAGCTACACACTAGTTGAAGTGACGGTTCAATAACCTTATCAAGTCTCCACCATCCTCCCACTCAATTCTTTCGAGAGAAACTTTTCCTCGAGAAAGGACTTATTGCTAGAAGCAATTACTTTTGCTTCCAGATCTGAAATAGGAGGTATACCCAACTGTTTTGGGTTTTCTATGAAGATGCATTTATCCGCTTTGGGTTCGAGCTTATCAGCCTGAAACATTTTTCACATAAGCGTCGCAGCCCCAAACTTTTAAGAAACAACAACTTAGGTTTCTATAAACGGTGTCGTCTCAACGGAATTACGTGGTGCCCCTTTTTAAAGTGAATGCGGTTGTCTCTAATGCCTAACCCATAAACGATAGTGGTAATTTGATAAGAAACATCATGGTATGCACCATATCCAATAGGGTGTAGTTATGATGTTCGGACACACCATCACACTATGGTGTTCCAGGCGGTATTAATTGTGAAACACTTTCCACAATGTCTTAATTGTGTGCCAAACTCGTAACTCAGATATCTCTATGATCATATCATAGACATTTTATCCTCTTGTCACGACAATCTTCAACTTCACTCTGAAATTACTTGAACCTTTCAATAATTCAGACTAGTGTTTCATCAAGTAAATACACTCAGCATCTACTCAAATTATCTGTGAAGTAAGAACATAACGATATCCACTGCATGCCTCAGCACTCATTGGACTGCGTACATCAAAATGTATTACTTCCAATAAGTTGCTCTCTTGTTCCATCTTACTGAAAACGAGGACTTTCAGTCATCTTGCCCATGTGGTATGATTTGCATGTCTCAAGTGATTCATAATCAAGTGAGTCTAAACGATCCATCTGTATGGAGTTTCTTCATGCATATATATACCAATAGACATGGTTCGCATGTCTCAATCTTTTCAAAAATGAGTGAGTCCAAAGATCCATCCACATGGAGCTTCTTCATGCGTTCTATACCAATATGACTCAAGTGGCAGTGCCACAAGTATGTGGTACTATCATTACTATCTTATATCTTTTTGGCATGAACATGTGTATCACTACGATCGAGATTCATTTTAGGTGCAAGACCATTGAAGGTATTATTCAAATAAACAGAGTAACCATTATTCTCCTTAAATGAATAACCGTTTTGCGGTAAACATAATCCAATCATGTTCAACGCAACCACCAAATCTCGATGGTAGAGGGAGCATGCGATGCTTGATCACATCAACCTTGGAAACACTTCCAACACATATCGTCATCTCACCTTTAGCTAGTCTCCATTTATTCCACAGCTTTTATTTCGAGTTACTAACACTTAGCAACCGAACCAGTATCTAATACCCTGGTGCTGCTAGGAGTACTAGTAAAGTACACATTCATATAACGTATATCCAATATACTTCTGTCGACCTTGCCTGCCTTCTCATCTACCAAGTATCTAGGGTAGTACTGCTTCAGTGACCGTTCCTCTTATTACAGAAGCACTTAGTCTCGGGTTTGGGTTCAACCTTGGGATTCTTCACTAGAGCAGCAAACGACTTGCTGTTTCATGAAGTATCCCTTTTTTCCTTGCCCTTCTTAAACTAGTGGTTCTACTAACCATCAACAATTGATGCTCCTTTTTGATTTCTACTCTCGCGGTGTCAAACATCGCGAATAGCTCAAGGATCATCATAACTATCCTTGATATGTTATAGTTCATCACGAAGCTCTACTAGCTTGGTGGCAGTGACTATGGAGAACTATCACTATCTCATCTGGGAGAATAACTCCCACTCGATTCAAGCGATTGTGGCACTCAGACAATCTGAGCACACGCTCAACGATTGAGCTTTTCTCCCTTAGTTTGCAGGCTTAGGAAACTTGTCAGAGGTCTCATACCTCTTGACGTGGGCACTAGTCTGAAATCCCAATTTCAGTCTTCGGAACATCTCACATGTTCTGCGACGTTTCAAGAACGTCTTTGGTGCCACAATTCTAAACCGCACTGAACTATCACGTAGTTATCAAAACGTGTATGTCAGATGTTTCGTAACATCTACAGACGACGCTGAGGTTCAGCACACCGAGCGGTGCATTAAGGACATAAGCCTTCTGTGTAGTAATGAGGACAATCCTCAGTTTACGGACCCAGTCCGCATAATTGCTACTACCAACTTTCAACTAAATTTTCTCTAGGAACATATCTAAACCAGTAGAACTTAAAGCGCAAGACATAATTCGCAAAGACCTTTTGACTATGTTCATGATAATGAAGTTCGTCTGATTAATGAACTCCCACTCAGATAGACATCCCTCTAGTCATCTAAGTGATACATGATCCGAGTCAAACTAGGCCGTGTCCGATCATCACGTGAGACGGACTAGTCATCATCGGTGAACATCTCCATGTTGATCGTATCTGCTATACGACTCATGTTCGAACTTTCGGTCTCTTGTGTTCCGAGGCCATGTCTGTACATGCTAGGCTCGTCAAGTCAACCTAAGTGTATTGCGTGTGTGCCGAGGCCATGTCTGTACATGCTAGGCTCGTCAACACCCGTTGTATTCGAACGTAAGAATCTATCACACCCGATCATCACGTGGTGCTTCGAAACGACGAACCTTCGCAACGGTGCACAGTTAGGGTGAACACTTTCTTGAAATTATTATAAGGGATCATCCTACTTGCTACCGTCGTTCTAAGCAAATAAGATGCAAAAACATGATAAACATCACATGCAATCAAATAGTGACATGATATGGCCAATATCATCATGCTCCTTTGATCTCCATCTTCGGGGCACCATGATCATCTTTGTCACCGGCAAGACACCATGATCTCCATCATCATGATCTCCATCATTGTGTCTTCTTGAAGTTGTCACGCCAATGGTTACTTCTACTTCTATGGCTAACGCGCTTAGCAATAAAGTAAAGTAACTTACATGGCGTTATTCAATGACACGCAGGTCATACAAAATAATAAAGACAACTCCTATGGCTCCTGCCGGTTGTCATTCTCATCGACATGAAAGTCGTGATTCTTATTACAAGAATATGATCAATCTCATACATCACATATATCATTCATCACATCTTCTGGCCATATCACATCACAAGGCACATGCTGCAAAAACAAGTTAGACGTCCTCTAATTGTTGTTGCAAGTTTTTTCGTGGTTTGTAGGTTTCTAGCAAGAACGTTTCTTACCTACGTATGACCACAACGTGATTTGCCAATTTCCATTTACCCTTCATAAGGACCCTTTTCATCGAATCCGTTCCGACTAAAGTGGGAGAGACAGACACCCGCTAGCCACCTTATGCAACTAGTGCATGTCAGTCGGTGGAACCTGTCTCACGTAAGCGTACGTGTAAGGTCGGTCCGGGCCGCTTCATCCCACAATGCCGCCGAAACAAGATAAGACTAGTAGCGGCAAGAAGAATTGACAACATCGACGCCCACAACTTCTTTGTGTTCTACTCGTGCATAGAAACTACGCATAGACCTAGCTCATGATGCCACTGTTGGGGAACGTAGCAGAAATTCAAAATTTTCTACGCATCACCAAGATCAATCTATGGAGTAATCTAGCAACGAGGGGAAGGGGAGTGAATCTACATACCCTTGTAGATCGCGATGCGGAAGCGTTGCAAGAACACGGATGAGGGAGTCGTACTCGTAGCGATTCAGATCGCGGTTGATTCCGATCTAAGCACCGAAAGTACGGTGCCTCCGCGTTCAACACACGTGCAGCCCGGTGACGTCTCCCACGCCTTGATCCAGCAAGGAGAGAGGGAGAGGTTGGGAAAGACTCCATCCAGCAGCAACACGACGGCATGGTGGTGATGGAGGAGCGTGGCAATCCCGCAGGGCTTCGCCAAGCACCGCGGGAGAGGAGGAGGAGGGAGAGGGGTAGGGCAGCACCAAAAGGAGACTTTCTCGTGTGTGTATGGCAGCCCAAACCTCAAGTATATATAGGGGGGAAGGGGGCTGCGCCCCCCTTAGGGTTTCCACCCCCAAGAGGAGGCAGCCAGCCCTAGATCCCATCAAGGGGGCGGCCAAGGGGAGGAGAGGGGGAGGCGCCCCACTAGATGGGCCCTAAGGCCCATCTGGACCTAGGGTTTGCCCCCTCCCACTCTCCCATGCGCCTTGGGCCTTGGTGGGGGGGGCGCACCAGCCCACCTGGGGCTGGTCCCCTCCCACACTTGGCCCACGCAGCCTTCTGGGGCTGGTGGCCCCACTTGGTGGACCCCCGGGACCCTCCCGGTGGTCCCGGTACATTACCGATTTCACCCGAAACTTTTCCGGTGACCAAAACAGGACTTCCCATATATAAATCTTTACCTCCGGACCATTCCGGAACTCCTCGTGACGTCCGGGATCTCATCCGGGACTCCGAACAACATTCGGTAACCACGTACATGCTTTCCCTATAACCCTAGCGTCATCGAACCTTAAGTGTGTAGACCCTACGGGTTCGGGAACCATGCAGACATGACCGAGACGTTCTCCGGTCAATAACCAACAGCGGGATCTGGATACCCATGTTGGCTCCCACATGTTCCACGATGATCTCATCGGATGAACCACGATGTCGGGGATTCAATCAATCCCGTATTCAATTCCCTTTGTCCATCGGTATGTTACTTGCCCGAGATTCGATCGTCGGTATCCCTATACCTTGTTCAATCTCGTTACCGGCAAGTCTCTTTACTCGTTCCGTAACTCACATCATCCCGTGATCAACTCCTTGGTCACATTGTGCACATAATGATGATGTCCTACCGAGTGGGCCCAGAGATACCTCTCCGTTTACACGGAGTGACAAATCCCAGTCTCGATTCGTGCCAACCCAACAGACCCTTTCGGAGATACCCGTAGTGCACCTTTATAGCCACCCAGTTACGTTGTGACGTTTGGCACACCCAAAGCATTCCTACGGTATCCGGGAGTTGCACAATCTCATGGTCTAAGGAAGTGATACTTGACATTAGAAAAGCTCTGAGCAAACGAACTACACGATCTTGTGCTAGGCTTAGGATTGGGTCTTGTCCATCACATCATTCTCCTAATGATGTGATCCCGTTATCAACGACATCCAATGTCCATGGTCAGGAAACCGTAACCATCTATTGATCAACGAGCTAGTCAACTAGAGGCTTACCAGGGACATGGTGTTGTCTATGTATCCACACATGTATCTGAGTTTCCTATCAATACAATTCTAGCATGGATAATAAACGATTATCATGAACAAGGAAATATAATAATAACCTATTTATTATTGCCTCTAGGGCATATTTCCAACAGAGACCCCGTGTGCACGGGGTCCCGTGTGCATGGTACGAGCCCGTGTGCACGGAGTACCCAGAATTCTGGACACCCCGTGCGCACGGGGGTCAAAGACCCCGTGCACACGAGGTCCCCAGGACAGCTAGCAGCAGCCCACTAAAACATCGATAACTTGGGCATACGGACTCCGAATTCGATGATCTTGGGCTCGTTTTGAAGCTATGGAAAAGCCCAAGGTCCTCACATAGAGAACCACCCAAGATCAACAAGAAATAATGATGCAAGTAATGCAAAAGTTTGAGCTCTCTACATGCGACGTGATCAAGCTACTTGCCCGAGAGTCCCTCTTGATAGTACGGCTATCAAACCTATAATCCGGTCTCCCACCAAGCACTATGAGACCGGCAAAACTAGGAAAACCTAGCTAAGGTATACCTTTGCCTTGCACATTCAACTTGAGCTTGATGATGACTTTAATGCTTGCCTCAAGTTGGAATCCCTTTCTTGTTCACGACCACTTGGTGAAGATACTCGAATTGCTTCCTCATGATGCAATGAGGGAAGCCTTATCTCAAGCCCATCTTCACATGCACATTATCATGATGTGGACCGCAAGCTTCAAAGCATATAACCTCCGGCTTCTCATCTTGCACCTGGACTCCCCGAACTCGATGACCATCACCACTTGATGTCATCTCATCTTGCACTTGGACTCCTCGAATCCGATGACCATCACCACTTGATGTCATCCACACATAGGCTACACGAGATCTTTCCTTTTGATGCAAACCTATGAGAAACACCTAACCCACATAGACATAACAAACATATAGCATGGGTTAGGTAACAAAGCACAATTCACAATTACTTACCATACCACTAGATCACTTGATCTCACGTGGTACATTGTTTGTGCTTTGTGAGTTGACCACTTAGATATACTCTTCGAGCTTCATCTTGGTCAACCAATATCTTTACTTCAAGCTCCATCTTGGTTTCTTGAAAGCCACAATGAACTCTTCATTTCACTTCATTGCTTCAAGACAATATCACCAAAGACTCTTTCATGACCATATCAAGTTCCACTATGAATATCATCTTGGTCACTACTTGCCCTTCTAAAAACTCCATCCCAAACTCTTGAGAGGCATAATGAATTCGTCACTCTAGTTGCTTGCTTCAAGACTTGATCAACATGATCTTGTCTTGAGAGGCATAATGAATTCTTCACTCTAGTTGCTTGCTTCAAGGCTTGATCAACCGAAACCCAACACATGAGCTCACCATGATCTTGTCTTGAAACCATAACTCGAATTCTTCTCTTTGATTATTCTCTCAAGCCTTGATCCTCAGAAGACCAACTTGAAACCTCGCTGGATATGGAATCTCGAGAGCCAACACCTAGGCCCCGTGAGCATGGGGTATCTAGAGAGTCGATCGACTCTCGACCCCGTGCGCACGGTATAAGCCCGTATGCATGGGGTATCCAGAGAGGGATACCATGAGGACTTCTTCGGATGCTTTGATGGCAATCTTCACAAAACAACCCAAAGAACTTCAAGCATCACTATGGAACATATCTTCATATAAGATCCAATGCACTTGATGCTCCATAGGAATTGTCATTTAATACCAAAGCTTAGAGCAAATATAACTTCATCTATATGGACTTCATCCTTGATTCCATCCAATATCCTTGAGGCATTATCTTCATATATATGGACTTCATCCATGATTCCATCCAATATCCTTGAGGCACCATCTATGGACAAAACCTTCAAATATATCTCACTGAAAACATTAGTCCATAGAGATTGTCATTCAATTACCAAAACCACACTTAGGGGCTACATGCCCTTTCAAGCATGTTCCTTTATCCTAACAGGGAAAGGTGGTTTCTCAATATAAGCAGTAGGAACAACTGGATCAACATTATAAAGTATAGTTTCCTCTTTAGCTAGTACCGATTCTTTAATTTCTACTTTAATAGGTGGGTGATATTTAAACCACTTCTCTTTAGGGAGATCAACATGTGTAGCAAATGATTCACAAAAGGAGGCTACCATCTCAGAGTCAAGTCCATATTTAGTGCTAAACTTTTGAAAAGCATCGGTATTCATAAAAGATTTAACACAATCATACTTAAACTTAATACCTGACTCTTTACCTTCATCGAGTTCCCAATCTTCAGAGTTGCGTTCAATTATTTCCAAAAGATCCCACCGGAATTCAATAGTCTTCTTCACAAAAGAACCAACATAAGAATTATCAAACATGGATCAATCATCATGAGAAAGTCGAGCATAAAAATTCTGGATAATAATTTCTCTTGTGAGCTCATGATTGGGGCATGAATATAACATTGACTTAGGCCTCCCCCAAGCTAGAGCGATACTTTCTCCTTCACGAGGCCAAAAATTATATATGTAATTCCGATCACGATGAACTAGATGCATGGGATAATTTTTTTGGTGAAACTCCAATTTCAATTGATTCCAATTCCAAGACCCAATATCATCGCATAGCCTATACCATGCCAATGCTTTTCCATTCAAAGATAATGGTAAAACCTTCTTCTTAACTTCATCTCTGGGTAAACCAGCAAGCTTAAACAATCCACAAATTTGTTCCACATATATCAAGTGCATATCAGGATGTTCGGTTCCGTCTCCTGCATAAGGATTAGCTAGAAGTTGTTCTATCATACCCGAAGGAATTTCATATTCAATATTTTCAGTAGGTGCGGTAGGTTGAGGGGTAGCTAATTGTGGTTCCGGTCGAGGTGAAGATACCCCGAACAAACCCCTCAAAGGATTGTTTTCCATAGTAACAAGTGACAGTAAATTTCAGCACACTATATAAATGTTTCCTTACCAAATTCAACTTACCAAAGGCGCTTCACTCCCCGGCAACGGTGCCAGAAAATAGCCTTGATGACCCACAAGTATAGGGGATCAATTTTAGCTCTTTTTGATAAGTAAGAGTGTCGAACCCAACGAGGAGCAGAAGGAAATGACAAGTGGTTTTCAGTAAGGTAATGTCTGCAAGTGCTGAAATTGTAAGTAAGAAAGTAGTTGGATAGCAAGATAATTTATAACGAGCAAGTAATGATAGTAGTAACAAAAGTGCAGCAAGGTAGCCCAATCCTTTTGAGGCAAAGGACAGGCCAAAACGGTCTCTTATAGTAAGCAAAGCGTTCTTGAGGGTACACAGGAATTTCATCTAGTCACTTTCATCATGTTGGTTGGATTTGTGTTCTACTTTGATAATATGATATGTGGGTGGGCCGGTGCTTAGGTGTTGTTCTTACTTGAACAAACCTCCTACTTATGATTAACCCCCTCGCAACCATCTGGAACTATGAGAAAAGTATTAAGAATAAATTCTAACCATAGCATTAAACATTTTGATCCATTCGGTCCCTTACAGAATAACGCATAAACTAGGGTTTAAGCTTCTGTCACTCTCGCAACCCATCATCTAATAGCTACTCCACAATGCATTCCCTTACGCCCAAATATGGTGAAGTGTCATGTAGCCGATGTTCACATGACACCACTAAGGGAATCCTAACATACATACTATCAACATATCGAACACATATCAAGTTCACATGATTACACTACTAGGAAAAGGGCTATAGATGGAATGGCCACTAATGGCGCACCAGACATGTGGTGCGCCATTGCTATGTAGCAGTGGCGCACCATGTGCTAGTGCGCCATTAGTATGAAATACACTAATGGCGCACCGGACACACGGTGCGCCATTAGTAACAATTTTTTTTTATTTTTCCAGACATACTAATGGCGCACCAGGCCATAGTGCGCCATTACTAGTTCTAACTAGTAATGGCGCACCAGCAACATAGTGCGCCACTACAATATTTTTTTTACTTTTTACTTTTTGCAAAACTACTAATGGCGCACCTGGGGCAGTGCGCCATTACTAGTTTAAGCTAGTAATGGCGCACTGCTCCCTCGTGCGCCATTAGTGTATATTTCATGGACACTTTTATCTCGATCCCCCTCCATCTCGATCGCTATCCCACCTCGCCAGATCTGGTCCCCCTCGCCGCCGAGCACCCCCCGCACCCTCTACCCCGCTCCACCGGCCGCCGCCGCCGACCCCCCGCACCCTCCCCCGCTCCAACCGCCGCCGACGACCCACCGCACCCTTCCCCTGCTCCACCGTCGCT